>NC_092454.1:16709069-16896569 GCF_036169615.1 Heliangelus exortis | reverse complement strand
TGCATGTAAATATTATGATGCAATTCACACGCTTCAAATAATTGAACAAGGAATTTTTTCTTTATGCTTTTAGCTATTAATTATGTTATAGTGTCAAAATTCTTACAAAAAGCAGAATCATGGCTAAAATATCACGTCTACAAACTGAAGAAAAAATTGAATTAATATATTAAAAAATATTTTTTTCTTCAGAATTTTAAATTCCTGATATTTTTCTTTTTTTTAGAGAAATTGTCTTTTTATTTTTATTTTTACATTATTTTGACACTTCTAGCTTTCCCAGAAACAAAGGTAGGCTTACCATTTTCTTCAGTGACAAAACATACTAAAGAGATACTAAAGAAATAAAAAGCACTTCACAGAAATAGAGAGGAAAAAAAAAAGAAAGGCAAGGAAAATGAAAAATGTAAAAATAAAACTTAAAAAAAAAAAAAAAAGGTGGAATACTGTATAATGACCAAAATCAAACTATTCATACAGTCAAAATTTTCACAAAAGTTATCAGATTAAACAAGAACAATGAACTCTTTAGACTTACATGGAATGATATGCCAGCTATCTGGATTTTGAGAAACTCCATTTTATATCCATATAATATATCCATTTTATATCCAAATATATCCATATCTGAATTGACACAACAGCATTTCAGACTGTTAAATAACATTTCAAACACGTGTGCTTTACAGTGGCATTAAGAGGAATTGTAACTGTAAGAGTATTAATTTCTGAGATTGTTTTATACATAATTTTGTTTGCCTAGACAAATATGTATTTCTCTGTTAATTCAAATGATTAGAAGAGGCCAGAAAGGACTGTAATAGAAAGCCCTAAATAATACAGACCTACCTTTCATTTACCCTTATTCAGTGGAAACATTTCTGAGAATTATATCACTAAATATTTTTCAACTAGCTAAGTATAATTCCATTTTCTATAGCTAGAGAAACCACATCATCAAAAATGTAAAGGCTGTTGGATAGTCTTATGATTCTTCTCTTCAAATTTTCATGTACATATTTTTTTGCAGTTTTGGGGATTGCAGAAAGAAATAACTAGACTAATGACTAATAGCATACAGACATGTTTTACATACAAATATATAAAAACTGATGTTGTTATTACACAACAAATCCCAAAAAGGTTCCCCTAACATGCATTACAAATAATTTTATCTTTCTCTTCTTTTTATTTCATGCAACAATACACATTTTAATTCCACATTTAAACTGGGGGGAAAAGAGAATATCTTAAACTGTCACCTTAAATATGAGATGGGTAAAAGTAAGAGTGACAGCTCCAGCAATGATAAGTGTGAGTGCTCCACTTACAGAACAGATAATACAGGGATCTTGTCAACTTCAGGATGCAGGACAGCAACGTAAGAGTGCATCCAAATGCTTCTTGGTATAGTGAGGAAGCACTTGTATCTTCTCCTGCCCGTCAAGTGTTTAAAGTGCATACTAAGTGATATTGAAGGGATTTTTATCAGCAGTCAGTTCAAATAAGTTAAGCACTTTACTTTCCTAAAAAAATAATCTTAAATGCATCTTTGAATTTCACTTAAACCAAAAGTCTGAACACTATCCTTTTTTGTTAAAAAAAAATAAATACAAGCACAATGAGAATTAAAACAACTCTTAAAAATTGTTTTTGTTCTTTATTCTACTTATATCCTCTAAATACTAGTGATAAAATATTTGTGTCAGGGGACTGTTGTCTATTCTTAAGGACCATATTTGATATTCAAGAAGAAAAAGCAAACAAACAAATTTTATTAACTAAGAATGGAAATTACCCAAGTTTATGTCAAAACTATTTGATCTTCCCTAAGTTCTAATCAATGGTTATTGTTTATCAAAGGAATGGAGATGCTAAATATCTTTAAAGATCTTCTCCTTCAATATAAGTCCTATCTTGCATTTACCCATGTAAATCTGCTGCTAGTTAAGTCCATGAAAAAGGGTGCTATTGCAGGACTGAGGCTGCTTCTACCATCCCTCAGGAGCTTGTGCTTCTGGGCTTGCAGGGATCTCTGCACATCCACCTTAGTGTTAAACCTGGTCCTTGGCTGGGTTTTGTCAGGTCTTAACTTTTAAGCTTAGAGTAATATAAAGAAAATATTTTAAGTTTGACAAGTCATCTTTGGTTCAATAATATGTTACTGGTTAGAGTTCCCACAGTAAAAGAGTAATTTCCCCTACTGAAATGGCAAAATCCCTGAGGTTTCAATATTCAAGAAGCCAGGGTCACAGTTGGATTCATCATGTAGTATCAGTCATATTAAACTAATGCAACCAGTATAAAACATTTATTTGTGGTTAATGAGGTTAATGAGGAGACTCAATCATCCAAAAGGTAATCTATCCATGTATCTTTGGCAATTATGTTATGAAAGATGAACCTCTGTCCAGGCAGACTTGTTTCTATGTTTACAAGAAACCTGGAGACCTACCTTAGACCAACTTTCAGCAACTAAAGTTAGGCAGGATGAAGATCAGTCTGGCTATCAGAAAGATGTCCTTTGACCTTAAACTTGTGCTTGTGAGTTTTTGCCAGTGTGTTTCAGTTCCCAGTTTTACCCTTCCTAGAGAAAATACCCACAGGATATAGGTCGATACTCCATTTTGAGGTGAGACTCCCATTCAATAGAGAAGAATATGACTGTATGTGTTTTACTGGTGCAATGATCAACAGCTGATTTTTTTTTTCAGAAATAAACACTTAAACTTCCTTTAAGGCTAAGAAGATACTTAACACCAGTCTTATGAGACAGACATGTACCTATTTCCAAAACTGTATCAAGTCCTGGAAATTAATTTTTAAGCCTTGATTCTGTGATTTAAAATATATACGTCAAAATCTGCTCTAGATTTACTTGCAGTCACTGCAATTGCTCTTATTTTGCACCAACACATAACACAATAACAAGTTATTCTCACTCTTCTATGCCTGCATATTTTTAACACAGAGCAAAATGGAATTTCCCAGTAGTTACTTATAGTTTGTACTTACTTAAGTAAGACTTGTAAGTAAGAACTTATAAGTGCTCTTATTACTATATATTTTAAGTTAATTTTTAATATTTTAAGATAGTGAAAATTGTTATAGGGACGTACTAAACATAGGATCCATTTCATTTATGCACCTATCTTCTTTATAAAAATTCTCCAAAACGGACATATGTAAATTTTTACTAAATGTGGAGAAAAAGTCTGAGGTGAAATGAGGCTGGTGGTTGAGGCCCAGGTTGCAGTAAGATAAATTAAAGCTACTCACTCAGCTAACACTCAGTGCAGTTGTCAGCAGTCTTGGTTTTAAAATTAAAAGACTGAAGAAAAGATTTAAAGATGAATGAGCTATGTAAGCTAAAACCCCCTCTCCTTTCAGTAGTCAGTGATTCTGTTGGGTCAAAGTTGAGGAGTGATGGGAAGAGTATTAAGAAATCTAGCAATTTAGAATGGAGATATATTCTCACAGTTATTAATTACATCTGCAGAAGTTATAAATTTGAATTTTAAAAAGGATATTTTTTCTGGACATTGACAGATAATCTGGCCTGGTCCTTGTAATAAATTTAAAGATTTCTGTGGAAATACAGAGAGTATCCTGTACAGCCCTGTAACCCAGTCTCATGCAGACCAGATCACTTCAGGGTTACATACATGAAAGGACAAAGAACAGGGTCTTTAACTGTCAGATAGCATATTTGATAAATTATGCTGTGAATTCATAGTGTTAATTCTCTACAGTGATGTTTGTAGAGTACATGGTATAGCATACATAGAGCACTGTAAATAGGTCAGGTTTTATTGTTTATTTTAACAAATGGATAGCATTGCATTAGCATTGGGGAAAATGTATAAATATTGATTTGAAAACCTGGCATGCACAATAAAAGAGCAACCCTTGTAACCCTTTTAGAGAAACCCATCCATAAATAAAGTTCATCTCCATTTTTTCAACAAAACAATTAATACATAATTCATCCCAAAAGTATTATCATCCCTTTTGTTACCATTAGCAACTGAAGTATTCTAACACTACTAACCCTGCTCTGTGAAGATTATATTTATTTTTATATCTGAAGTAGGGATGTACTGGTACATACTGCAACAACATTTTTATTTGTGGTGGAATCTTGGAGGGTAACTTTTCATAGACCTATAATGGCTGAGTGCTAAAGGATACAGCTGACAAATGTTTGTATTATTCTGACCGTGGTGAAAACAAAATCAATAAATGCATTTTTGGAACTAAGGAAACAGTTATGTATTGTCTTAGGTCATGTCTTGTTCATTTGCTTTATATCTTCCTGTATGCAGAAACCTCTATTCAAGAATATTAAAGGTATACAGCTATATATAATTAAAGACTTAGTCTATTAAGTAAACTTTGTTTAAGTACAATATTAACTGGTTGACTACAGCACATTTATGAACAAATAAACACAATGAACAAAACTATCCAAAAGTTTAGGAGACTAATTTCATCTTTGATGAACACCAGATATTATCTAAGCCTTCTGCTCTGGAAATTTGGCTTGAAATCTCACAAGGCTTCTAGTTATATTACCAGTACTGTTCTTCTCTTCCAGGACTGAATGCAAGTAAAAGATAGCTAACAGCTCAGTATGTGCTGTGGAAAAAGAGGAAAAGAAGACAGGGAATTTTCTTAAAGGTCCTACGCAGCAAAGGAGCAGTTTGGTTGGGTCTCAAGTACCTGACATATAACAGCCCAGGGTAGAACAACAAAGAAAACAGCAACTCCTTTTAGTAAATCTTCAGGGCCACCCACTGGCTATTAAATAACTATGCCACCATGTGTTGGCTGGAAAACAAAAAGCCCAAAGAGAGATATCAAAGATAAACGTTGGATACAGACACTGATAAAACCAAAACATTGTAATGATTAGATGCCCTAGCATCATTTGATATAATTTCATAGAACCATAGAAAATTAGGGGTTGGAAGGGACCTTGAAACATCATTTAGTCCAACCCCCCCTGCCAGAGCATAGTCATCAACAGCAGGTCATGCAGGAACGTGTCCATGTGGGTTTTGAATGTCTCCAGGGAAGGCAGCCTGTTGCAGTGCTCTATAACTTTCACAGTGAAAAAATTCTTCCTAATATTTCCATGTAACCGCCCATGCTGCAGTTTATAACCATTGCCCCTTGTCCTATTGTTAGTCACCCCTGAGAAAAGCTTTACTCTGTCCCCCTGGCACAGAGTAAACTGCCAGGAGTAACCATGGAGAAAACAATTTCTTACATATTTATAAACATTGCTGAGGTCATCCCTCATTCTCCTCTTCTCCCAGCTGAAGAGAAACATCTCCCTCAGTCTTTACTCACAAGGGAGATCATAGAATCATAGAATCATAGAATTAGCTGGGTTGGAAGGGACCTCTGAGATCATCAAGTCCAACCCTTGACCCACCGGTGCGGTTGCTAGACCATGGCACTAAGTGCCACATCCAGTCTCTTTTTAAATGTCTCCAGGGACAGAGAATCTACCACCTCACCGGGCAGTCCATTCCATTGCCTGATCACCCTCTCCGTAAAGAAATTCTTTCTAATATCTAACCTAAATCTCCCCTGGCACAACTTAAGACTGTGTCCTCTTGTCTTGTTGAAAGTCGTCTGGGAAAAGACACCAACTCCCACCTGGCTACCCCCTCCTTTCAGGGAGTTGTAGAGCGATGAGGTCTCCCCTGAGCCTCCTCTTCTTCAGGCTGAACAGCCCCAGCTCTCTCAGCCTCTCTTCATAGGGCCTGTGCTCGAGTCCCTTCACCAGCCTGGTTGCCCTCCTTTGGACCTGCTCCAGGACCTCGATATCCTTCCTAAGATGTCCTGCTCCCTTAGTCATCTCAGTCAGTCTGAGCTGGACTCTTTCAAGTAGTTCCCTGTCCTTCTGGATCCGAGGGGCCCAGAACTGGATACAATATTCCAGATGAAGCCTCATCAGGGCAGAGTAGAGGGGGAAGAGAAACTCTCTCAACCTACTAGCCATCTGCCTTCTAATGCACCCCAGGATGCCATTGATCTTCTTGACCACACGGGCACATTGTTGGCTCATGGTCATCCTTCCATACACCAGCAGGTCCCTTTCACCTGTGCTGCTCTCCAGCAGCTCAGTGTCCAACCTATACTGGTACCTGGGGTTGTTCTTTCCCACATGTAAGACTTTACACTTGCCCTTGTTGTAATTCATGATATTTCTCCCTACCCAACTCTGAAGCCTGTCTAGGTCCCTCTAAAGGTCAGCACAGCCTTCTGGGGTGTCAGCCACTCCACCCAGTTTTGTGTCATCAGCAAACTTCCTGAAAGTACACTCTATTCTCTCATTCCAGTCATCAATAAAAATATTCAATAATACTGGTACCAGTACTGATTCTTGAGGGACTCCACTAGAAACAGACTTCCAACTAGACTCCATTCCATTGACCACAACTCTCTGGCTTCTGTCCTTCAACCAGCTCCTGATCCAACTCACTACCTGATCATCCAGGCCACACTTCTTAAATTTAGCTCCAAGGATGCTGTGGGAGACAGTGTCAAATGCCTTCCTGAATCAACATAGACTGTCCACTGCTCTGCCATCGTCCATCCACTTAGTTACATCCTCACAGAAAGCTATCAGATTGGTCAGGTGTGACTTCCCCTTAGTAAAGCCATGTTGACTGCTCCTGATAATCCTCTTGTCCTTGATGTGCCTGGAGACAGCACGAAGAATGAGTTGTTTCATCACCTTTCCAGGGATGGAGGTGAGGCTGACTAGCCTGTAGTTACCCAGGTCCTCTTCCTTGCTTTTCTTGAAGACTGGAGTGACATTTGCTTTCCTCCAGTCCTCAGGTACCTCTCCTGTTCTCCACAATTTACCAAAGATGATGGAGAGTGGCCCAGCAATAACATCTGCCAGTTCCCCAGCATCTGTGGGTGCATCCCATGACAACCAATGCATTTATGGATGTCCAGACTCATTAACTGATCCTTAACCCAGCCCTCATCAACCAAGGGAAACTTGTCCTTTACCCTAACTTCCTCAGTGGCCTTAGGGGACTGGGGCTTCTGAGGACATCCTCCAGCAGTATATATAGAGGCAAAGTTGTTTAGCGATTCCACCGTCTTTGTATCCTCTGTCACCAGGGCTCCCACCTCATTCCACAGTGGGCCTACATTGCCTCTAGCGCCAGTTTTATCTGCTATGTACTTGAAGAAGCCCTTCCTGTTGTCCTTAACCTCTCTTGCAAGGTTTAATTCCAATGAGGTTTTAGCTTTCCTAGTTGCCTCTCTGAATTCTTGGACAACTGTCTTAGTGTCTTCCCAAGTGTCCAGCCATTCCTCCCATGATCTATATGTTCTCTTCTTCCTTTTGGGGTTACCTAGCAGTTCAGCCATACCAGCCTTCCAGTTCCTTTTCTTGGTTTCCCTCTCATTGGGATGCACCAGTCTTGAGCTCAGAAGAAGTGGTTCTTGAATATTAACCATCCATCTTGGTCTCCTTTACTTTCTAGTACCTTATCCCATAGGATTTCCCCCAACAATAGTTTGAAGAGGGCAGAGTTGGCCTTTCTGAAGTTCAGGCTTATGATTCTACTTGGAATTCTGTTTCTACAACATAATATCCTGAACTCCACCATCTCGTGGTCACTGCAGCCAAGGTTGCCAATTTGACATTTTGGTTGTTAAAATAGTAGGTTGTAATGAAAAAAGTGCTACTAAAGTTTGAAAAGGAAAAAATTTCCTTGAAAGACTGCTTCCCTGAAAAATGCTTGGGAAATAGTGCTTTAACAAAGCCTTTTTTGCCTTGTTAAAGAGCTTCAGTACTTGACTGCATTTTATCTCTGTTTACTTCATAGCTAAAAGTTCAAATTCAGACCAAGTAAATCAGAATGTGCTTTTTAGCTATCACAAAACAGATGAGAACAACATTTGCTACCCAGTGAACCTCAAAGTGTCAAACTAGGTATAATAGGAGGTTTTTCATCTTTGCATTCATTAAACTTTAAAAAATTGTATGCTCTGTTTTAATGGATCCTTGTAGTGCTTTCATACACAGAAACAGAAGGACATGTCAAAAGGACAGATGATTCCCACAGGAAAAGCTTTACATTTGATAAAACAAGTACCATTTTGACATTTTTAGGGTGAGGAGATGTTAACACACTTTTATGCAAGCACATATTGAAAATCCAGCTATTCTGGATACTTAACTAAAGAAAAAGTAACAATCAAGTGCTTTAACAACAAAATACAAAGTTACAGCTTTTGGGTTAAACCTCTTAAAAGTTTACTGTGATTGAAGTGTTGAAGTACTGACAGAGAAATGTACATTAATGTTTGGAACTGAATTTTGACTGTATACTTTTCAGTTTATACTTTGAAAAAGGTAGCCTCAAAAATAGCAAATATTGAAAAATGTGGTTGGACTGCAACTCCTTTCATTTGTTTAGAAATATAAACACTAAATTTTCCTGAATTTTATGGAGATTGATAAACCTTGAGATTGAAGAATTGAACAAGAATACTGTTTCTCTATTGAAAACTGTGAATATTGTCTGAAGCCTGAAATAATTTCAAACCTATGGTAATAAAAACCCTTTTCAGTGACACATGGGATTTTGTTTTAAATTAGTTTTTTTATTCTAGTATTCTTATATTCTTTATTCTTACTTGAACTTGAGTGGTTTGTAGTGCAAAAATAAATAGTGCAATTTCCAGCACATGTATCCCATATCCTCAGTAACGATTAAAAAGTAAACCTAAAATTCTGTTTTTATTCATGAAATAACTGATTTTTTTTTTCCTGCTTTTGTAACAAACACTGAACAGAATATGTAAACCAAATACACTCATACCTAAGACCCAATCCAAGCTATGGAGCAAGCTATTCCTGCCTTGAAAATCACCTCTGGGGTGGGGTGAGATCTCTTGCTTTAGCCTATGAGGAAGTTATTAATAATTTAAAATATTTTTGAAATATGGGATAATTTCTCATTGTGCATAAACAAAGGCTGAAGAATTTCACCCAAGAGAACTTTATTCCAGAAAGTAGTTATGAGGAAACAGAAAATAAATATTAAAAAAACACCCAAATTCTATTTCAGTCTTAAATACTATTTCAGTTGCCTATATACACCTTGACAAAACTGAGTATTTGATTCCACATGAATGAATTTCAAAAGTTTGAAAGATCTGTTTTATCTGAAGTGTCTAAAGAAGATGACTCCTAGACATGAGAGCCTTTCTCAGAGAGATACCCGAACTCTCACCACATCATCCGCTTGTGTTCAGAAGAGTTCCTGTGGTCATATTTCCAAAGGAACACTATGAGTAGAATACAATGCAATTCTTCTCACTACCAGATGGTCTTTAATCTAAAAAACACCCTGTTCATTACCAGTAAAATTCTCCCCTTCTTTTTAGATTAATTTTAAAAAATACTTTTACCTTCCATTAAATACATATATATGTGTGTGTGTGTATATATATAACTCTCCCTAGGGTGTTGTACTCACAGTCGTCTGGCCTGTGCTGCTTAATTGGTGACGTGAGAGACAAATAGCTTTGAAAGCAGTATGCCTTCCCTACCAGCACAGGAGCTATCACTGAGATCCTTCTTCACCCTCGTATTAGAGTATTACAGTAACATCACACACTCTGTTCTGCAAGTGGTGGTATAGCAGGAACTTCAGTGTTCCATGAGAGCCCAACCTGATCCCCTAGAGAAAGTATGAAACATGTGCACTCAATCAAAGGTTTAATTTTATGGTTGTGCAACATGACTTTTTTCTTCTCTTCATGTAGTGACTGGATAGTCCCCTTTTCCTTGAGAAAGGCAGAGGGTATAATTCTACTGTCCCCATTACAGAAACAATCACTGGATTTTCCTCTTTGAGAAATTTCAGAGTACTGCATTTACTTTCCCATAAGCATGTCATTTCTCTGAAAGTTCACTAGGTTTTTAGTACCTAAATTCTGATGAAGAAGCTAGAAGCTCAGAATGTCTTCCTTGAAGAGCTGCCATACCTGATCCTGTATCTCTAAAATGTCATGCAAGTCACTATTGCTTAGTCATCTGTGTTTGAATTATATGCAGTTTGAAACAGAAAAAAATTATCCTCTCTCTGTTTTGATAGTTCAGTTACAGTTCAGCCTAGAAGTGAAAGGATACAAATGAGAAGACATATGATTAAAACAAAGAGAGATTATCAAGATGCAAGGTCTGTCAGTTATGAAAAAGACTCTTCCCTAGTAATGTGATGGAATTATTTGAATCATTTAAAACTCATCTTGAGGGAACATAGAAAGATTATATCATGGAAAATTATACCAAGAGATAGCTAAATGACATTATATGTCTTCCCATCTCAAATTTCTCTTTGCTTAATTGGCCAATTCTTTTTCAGGCATTTCTGTGAAAGTTTGAAAGCAAGATTAAGGTCAAAATGTAACCTCATGTTTCATCCTGGTCATTCACAATGACAGTATGATACCATTAATCATTATATAGCATGTTTCTATGAACCCCTTGTGATGGATATGATTTAAAAAAAAAGTAACAGAATCTGTCAGTTTAAGTTAAAACTGAAACTCAAAGTTATCTGGAAAATTTCAGAAGAAAATATTTCTGGTCCAGCACATAGTAGACACAGAACTAAATATGACTATTGTAATAACCATGCATCCAATTATTATTAGATACCAGCTCTTCAAGTGAAATGAAATCTCACATTATGCTTGACTTAAATTATTGAGATCTTTACAAGCAAAGAATTTATTTTTTCAAGTATATGTGTGCTGTACTATTGCAATTAGAAATTTTGTATGTGGCTATATTTATCTCTGTCAAGATGCATGGGCTATTTGTCAGAAATCTATCTTCTCCCAAAAAGGAAATAGAAATAAACAAAACAAAAAAATCCTGATTCTACAATGGTTAAAAATGTCACATTAAACTATTAAACACTAAGGAATAGTAATCTAGTTGCTGTAGGATTCCAGTTCAGTCTCATTTTTTTAGCAGAAAACAGAAGACATTTAAATACTAAGATTCTTCCCCAAAACATGAATGGGGGCTTAAGCAACAGATGGTTCAGTGCCACTTGAAATCTGCATTATCTGATGCCCAGATCCCCTATATAAGGACAACTAATATAGATTTAAGTTATTACTTGTATAAGATATATGCTATGTCTCTAACATAGTTACCACATAAAAGGATCTAGATTCTATTTTTAATATTTCTAATCTCTGAACAGTTCCTTAATTTCTACTGACTGCATTCTTTCATAATTGAAAAGTTCCTAAAGGTTTAGCCTGTCACCTTCAATTTTCCTTTCAAAAGCTTTACCATCATAACTTACGATAATATTTCCTCTGTGATTTTCTCCAGCAAGAGCCTATGTGCATGTCAAATCAACTATGTCAAAGCAGGTTTCCATAGGATAAATCTCAGTTGTTCTCATCTTCTCAAAAAAAGGTGCTCATTCAGACTTTGCACAAATGCACTTCAATAATGAAAACAGAGATATGGCCATAGAAATCCTTTATGTAGTTCACAAAACGTAAACTAGGGGATTGAAAACTATTTCCTTCATCTACTGGGAATAAACAGAAATGGGTAGTGGGTACAATGACTACATACTGATTTAGAAAACATTAATAATTTGCAGGCATAAATTTTTGCATAAATAAACAAGAAGCAAAAGAGTGGATGGAAGAATCTAGAAGACAAGGAGGTTACTGTGGAAGGATGAAACATTAATTCCACTCTGTTGATGAAACTCCCATTTACTTCCAGACCAACTTCAAAATTGCCCTCCAGCCTAAAACATAAGAAAAGGAAATGGGTTAATGAGACAAATACAAATCAGCAAACTAAAAGAGAAATTATGATGTTTGGCATAAAACATTTTAATTTCAGGTGAAATTCTAATGATGTTACAGTATACAAGCAAGTAGGAAATACACTTTCACAATTAAGGGCAAACCCTCACATTGCAAGGAGAGCAGTGCAGTCTACAGTCCCTTATACATTCCAGATACGGTGCTGTACTCTACTGAGAGAGTCTCAGATCCAGCTTCCTAAATTATGACTACTCCATATAAGAGTGCATATGTCAGAAGATCTCACCTGATATTCTGAAACATAATTTAAATCTATCATAAACTGAATATAGTTAGTGTATGAAGGATTGAGAAATTATGTTGAATATATGATACAGGAAGAGCCTTCCAAAGTGTTCCTGTTTCACAATATGAATACTGAATAATCTGACTCTTTTTGTTTGGGTCATGAAGTCTGAACAATTAAACAATAGGTTATTTGAGCTCTGTTGTGTCATCAACTAATTACTACATTTATATTTGTCAATAGCAAAGCCACAGTAGTATTTTAAATTCCATTTATTGTGCTTTAGCTAAATGCTTACTGTTACTTTTCCTCCACATTTTTTCCCGTCATGAAAATTAATCCACAGTATATCATTCTGGAAAGAAAATAAACAGCTCCCTTGCCAAGCCTTTCATTACACTGCTTCTTTCCATCATGAATTGTGATCTAACAGTAGCCTAGTAAAAAGGGGCCTTTGAAGTGTTGTGCTAATTTGATTAATACATAGTTACATCCTGTTATGATGCACTTTGCCTTATGCATTTTAAATGGAAAATGCAGAGTGGATTACATTTGTGTTAAAAACACAGCATACTTAATGAACAGCATTGAAAGTGGGCTATAATAACAAGCACTGCAACCACTTTAAACATGCAAAAGGTTATTGCTTGCAGGTTAATGATAATTGTACCAAAATACATGTTTTTGTAACAATTAAAAGGTCAATATAAATACTAGTGAGATTCACACAGCTGCTGTGGGAAATATCTAATTTAAATTCCTGGATTTAAACAAATCAAAATACTCAAAATCCTCCTCTGAATTAGTCTCCTTCTACTCATCCCCATGAGTACTCTGGGACTTGAAGTCTCTTCTAACTCAGCTTTTATCCAAAAATAATTGAATGTGTTTGTCCTTTCCATTTAAATGAAGAGTTAAATTCAACATCTGTGTTGATACTAAGTATGAGGTTCACCGTGCCTAGCAGAAGCCCTATTACATAGTACTATTATGTACAGAATATTTTGGTTTGTTTTTTTCCCCTTGTCTTTTTAAAAATAAAAGACATTGTTTTACCATACCTTGAGATATCAATAATCACTGTAGAATAATGCTTCACCATACTAAATTATGTTTCCAGGCTACTGTAGGCAAAAGATTTATCAAATCTAACTTTGTGCCTTAAGTGTACCTCATTATGTTTTTATAGTTATATAATTATTGCACCTACTAAATTTGCTAACAATACTGAACAGTAGAATTTTTTCATAGACTTGACTAAGCACCTTACTAGAACACAGTCCCTTTATGTACTCAGTGCTAAACAGGATAAAATATCACATAATCAATGATGACCCCAAAACCTAAGTATATATTTTAAAATTACTGATATTGATTGCCATTTGTGCAGGAACAGCACATAGATTGTGTTTCACTTTTTACAGCTCTGCTTGTCTACCAAAAGCTGTCATTCTATTAACTCATCATGTTCTCATATCTTCCAATCTTTAGTGTCATTATTGCTTGCTCTAAGAAGCTTAGCTGTCACCTCTCTTTTTTTTTGTATTTTAGGTGAAATTGATGTACTGTGGAATATAGTATCATAGTGAAAGAGAAAGAATTAGCTTAAAAAACATTAAACACTAAACAGTATAGTGTGGGGTCTATTGCACAGCTTTGTTTCCAAATTCAAGGTGGCAGGTATTTGTTACTCCATTTGTCTCAAGGCAGATAGCATGACTGCCTTTGTTTCAAATCTATTTTTAAACAGCTTAATTAATGTTTCTTATCAATGCATTTGCAAAGCTACAATCATAAGTTTTAATTTCATTTGTATTACTTAAATTAAGTTTCCTAAATACAAACATCTTAAGTTCTTCTTTTATTTACTCATTAAATAATGCATTCCAAACTATTCTCGTAAAGTTTTCTCATGTTTGCAGTTCACTTATAGGTCACCCTCACTCTTTTGATAGTCAATAATTATAATATTAGCTATTACCTAATATCAGAGGACAGTTCCATCATGATGTTTTAAATATCTTTCCAAGTTTTCTATGTTTGCTAGTAACATATCATGCAATGTTGATAGAAACCATCTATGGAGCTGACTGAAGGAATACCTTGTAAAAATAGTAAATTCCATTGGCTTGTGTCAAGCCACCATAACCTGTTCAGATCTGCAAAAATGCAACAACTGCAGTAAGAGGGAATGAACTTGTCTGCAAGATCTTTCCCTTGGCCTACATGGTCTTTTGGATCAGAATTGCCTAGTCCCATTACCTTCTTACCTGGCATTTACAGTACAACAAAGCACCGACAGCTCATAGAGGGGAAAAAACCACCTATATTCTGAAAGGTTCTGTAGAACCTTTCTCAGTTCTACACTTAAACTGATTTTTTACAGGTGTTTCTTGTCATATTACATTGGAAAACCTATAAATTATGTAGTTCCATTGTATAATGATACTTTTGAGCATTTTTTTCATGGTGCCTTTATTCACAAACATTTGTATCAATATTTCCAATCTTTAATCAGAAAACTTTTAATTAATTTTCTTGTTAATATAAATAACATGCTCTGTACATTCCTTGATATGTTCATGTTTAAACATAGATACTCCTTCAAATATGGTCAAGTTTTAACATGTGTATTTGCAATTATATAATTGTATGCTGTCTGAGATTGTAAGAATAAGCTAAATCTGTCTTCTTAACATGCATCATAGTTATGCCTGGCATCATAGTGAAGTCCTTATTTCATAATCACTTAATAGCATCACCAAAAGCTAATAATGTTTCATAAAAATGAGTTATAAGCTGCAGAAGTTTATTCATTGTTATAGTTGAATGTTTATAAGAGGATTTGGGCATATCAAAATCACACTGATTTCTGACCTTCAGCCAGAGCAGAAATAGAACAAAAAGTGACTGTTTACCTGAAAAAAGATTCTTCTCATACCCACCTGTTCTGTCTTCAAAGAAGATTCTGAATATGCCTGAAGAAACAGAGCCAGACTTAGATAGCATCAAGAGTATTCCAAAATTATCATTGAAAGCCTTGATTATATGAATTAAAGGAGGATGGCACCTTGCTGGTTAATGAAATCTCCAGGACACTGATCCACTTCCTCCTGACAATTATGAATATTCACTGAAGAAACACTAGGTGTGTTCTTTATTGTTCGCATTAAAAGTTTAGAACCAAAATCATTCTTATTTTAAAGACATTTGGAAGACTACCAAGAGTAATACAATAATATTTTTAGCCTCTGATTACATTCAACCCAAGACTCCCACCATAGTTTTCCTCAGGTTCTGGAAGATGTAAAACAAGATAGATCACAGTATTTTGTGCACCATCAATGAATGGAAGTGATTGCAGTTGCTGGCATCTCAAAATTTCCCTGACCAAAGCCTTTAAGAATGCTTCTGTAGCATTTCACTTGTGAAGGTTTTTGGAGAGAAATAAGAAATTCTGAGACTGAACACAACTTGCTGTAACTATATAAAATCTCTAAGGCAAGTTAATAATCCTTGATAATCCAAGATTATCCCTCTATTCTGGAACTTCTCTCCTGAACTATTGAAATACAAACATTCAAAAAATGCATTATACTGATTAAAGTTTGTTGGGCTCAATCACTTCTTCCACCATGTTATCCATATATCTGCAGAGAAACTAGAACAAATCTTCATAGATTCAAGTTTTCATATCTGATATGTCTGATGCTTGCCTTGTTTTGTCTGTAATTCAGTTAAATTCTATCAATTATATCCAGAGAAAGAGGGAGATTCTTGAATACACTTTGAATTGTGCTGCTTTGGTATAGCTCTCCAAGGTGTTGCAAAGCTGCAAAATAGGTGTTTCATATGTTTCTTCACTGATTTGGGTGCCCTATGTGAAATGCTCTGTACCAATTAACACAGCTGGTCTACTGCTTCCAAAAGAAAGAATTGGAAAGACAGGGATGAAAAGGAAAATATTTTCAAATCCACCCAAGGAAAGGGACATTTTTCATTTTTTAAGATGCATGTGCTTTGTAAGCTAATATTAAAATCATCAATGAGCACTTTTATTAGTCAAAAATATGGTTATATACTGATTTTTTTAATTCCTGTCACTATAATTGCAAGCCTAATTATCGTTATAGTCATACTGGCAACAAGGACTGTATAAAAGAAGAAAGAACCAATCCATCCTTTACATTATTTTATAAAAAAACTCAGCAAAAAACCTACCACTTTGCTCTCTAGGTCTTCATTAGCCTATAGCGATAGTTTTCTGTAGAGGTCTACTAGGCTGGGACCCAAGGGTGCTTTCTTCTTCCTCCATTATCTAGAACCAGAAAAAACAACCTTACTTCTGAAGTACCTCAGCATTCAGCTAAAGTATTCAGGAAGAACACAATGATATAAGACTTAAAAATAAAATAATAAAATTTGGGGGTTCGATCACATCTTGGTGCCTCTATTTCTCAGCTTGGTTCAAATAGCAAAAAGTCTAGATCTTTATTTACAGATAAATAATTATAAATCATTACACTCACTCTGTTCACTTAGATATCACAATAAATCTTGGGAAGTTTTTCACTGAAAGTAAACTCAGATGGCCTTAAGTTACCAATGTCTTAAATCACTCTGATTAATTACCAGAATATATTAAAAGGTATGGTTTCAGCATATTTTGCATAGAAAATGTCTTTTAGTCATACTCTAATTCCTCCCTTTCTATCTGCTCCATGTGTAATTCATGAACCTTTAAACATTATAGGATTATAGAGAGCTAAGCTGACATTTTTACTTTCACTTACCAGCCTGAATAATTGGTACACTCCAAGCATTTTAAATACTAAAGTAATCGTTGCTTTGAATTCATCTTGTGATGTCATTGCAGCTGATGACTGATATAAAAGATTTAAAGAATATGAAAGCTCAGGAAGAATGTTAGAAATATTTTTAATACACAACAATTAAGTGATCTATAACTAGCAGTATATTCTGATGTTATCTTTAATGAAATGCTTTCTAAATGTATGATGTATTGTTATTGTTTTTTCACTTCTGGGCAAGAAGATAATTCATTAAGTTTTTTAGTGTGTTTTCCTCTAAGTCAGAAAGAGATATCAGGGCTATTTAATATCTTGAATAAAAGTGGAATTTCAGTGATGCAAGTTAAAAGTTTTACTTTGAGTGCAGAAAACTGCAGGGTCTGTGTCATCTCAGGAATTGGGCTGGAAGCCTGTTGCAATAGAGTAACAAACCACTGCAGCTTGCATCTGCTATAATTTAACGTAGGAGCTAGCTGTAAATTAAATCAAACTACAGCGGCAAACTCATCTCCTCTGAAGGACCTGTAGCCCCCTAACAACTGGTTCATGGTGCAGATCCTGGTCCCACCACTCAGAAATTTCCACATTGTCATGCAGCCTTAGATACTATCTGTCCCTAGCTATGCAATATCTGGGATAAACCCCCATGACTTAGAGTAGTCCAAACCTGTTGTTTCCTAAGGAAGACTTCCTCAGGTTGGTGTGCTTTGAACAGGCTGGATATCTGTATTCAATAGATATTTAATAGAAGGAGAAGACATCCATTAAAAAAAGAAGACCAAAAGTTGAGGATTGACTTTGGTGTTTGCTAAATAATGTAGGAAACCTGTTGTCAATTAAAAGGACATCAGGAAATTAGATATTAAAGGCAAATGTAATTTTTTTCCTTAATTAAATAATCCTTCAAGCCCTCATATGTTTCGTTATATCCCATACAGATACACACATTTCAATATACGTTTAGTAATTACAGAAATAAGCACAAAGACAGTTTATGTAATGTTGTATTTCTATTACAGCTATCTTTTTTATTTACTCTTCATTATGTCAAATAATAATAATAAATAATAATAATAATAATACATTTACAATTCTGCTTGTCAAGATGAACAGTTGTGCAGTATATACACAAATACTTCCAAAATTATCACCATCTAGATGACACTAAGTATGATATTTTCCAATGTGTTTGAAAATTTGAGGCAAACAAGTGAAGTTGCCAATGACTAGAAAAGGGGAAATATAACATTCATGCTTAAAAATGAAGAAAAGGAAGGCCTGGGGAACTACAGGCCAGTCAGTCTCACATCTGCAAGACCATGGAGAAATTTGGCAGTCTTTAATGATGGTGTCACTGG
Source organism: Heliangelus exortis (assembly GCF_036169615.1). Taxonomy (NCBI): domain Eukaryota; kingdom Metazoa; phylum Chordata; class Aves; order Apodiformes; family Trochilidae; genus Heliangelus; species Heliangelus exortis. The sequence goes on along the minus strand of NC_092454.1, from coordinate 16,878,261 downwards.
ATTTGTGCAAAGTGCTTGACACCATCCCACATGACAGCCTGGTCTCTGCACTGAAGAGACAGGGACTTGACAGATGGACTACTTGGAGGATAAGGAAGTGTTTGGTGGTCACACTCAGAGAGTTGTGCTCTACATCCCAGTGTTCAAATGGAGAACAGTGATTGGAGTTCCTCAAAGGCTTGAATTAGGACCAGTGCTGTTTAACAGCTTTGTCAGTGATGAAGACACTGGAACTGAGTGCACCCTCAGCAGGTTTCATGTTGACACCAAGCTGTGTGATTGACCATCCATAGAGACTTTACAGGCTTGAGAGGCAGACCCCATGCAAACTTCATGAAATTCAACAAGGCCAAATGCAAGGTCCTGCACCTGGGCTGAGGCACAATTAAAGGTTGGGTACAGATTAAGAACAGCCCTGAGGAAAATGACTTGGTGATACTGGTGGATGAGAAACTCGACATGAGCTGACTGTATGAGCTTGCAGCTGAGCAAGATAACTGTGGCCTGAGCTGCATCAAAAGAAGCAGCATAGCCAGCAGGTGGAGGGAGGTGATTCTGGTCCTTGAGACCCCACCTGGAGTAATACATCCAGTTCTGGAGCCAACAACACAATAAGGACATGGCAGAGGCAAAACTCACATGATAACATTGTATAAATAAGACAAGTTCTCTAGTGCAGAAGTTGGTTTGCATTTTTTTTTAAATGAGTGAAGTGAGATTTCCATATGGTTAATTACCATAAGGCTAACTACAGTTTCTGCAACAGAAATTACTCAAAAATTTTTCACTTCATCAGATGAAAAGCAACATGAAAATGAAATTAATCATAAAGATAATTCTATTGCAATATTTAAAGTCAAAAGTATTGAATTATTTTTAATATCTAATTTTTTTGTTGACTATTTTAATTGCTAATCATTCAGAGACCACCAAGATGATTTCAGCAGAAGCAGCAGTGTGCTATCTTATTAATTACAATAGCAAACTGAAGTGTTGCTTATAAAATTTAAATTAGAGCTAAAATGACTCATCGTATTAAAGTTTTCTATATTGCTATCTCTGTATTCATCCTTTCTATAACTGAGGAAACAATTAAAGGGTAGATTGAAAAGGATATATTTGTTTCCTGTCATCATTGGTGCTTGAAACCATAAAAGTATAAAAATACTGATGAAAGCCCTTTGTTACTACAAAAGTAGTAGGAATCCATTTTTTCTTCATTATTTTAAAGACATGAAACTGCATTTAAAAATACTTGCAACTGTAAAATGCATACTATAATTAAAAAGTTTGAACTTTATACAATATTTTGTGAATTATAATGACAGTTTTAGGAGACAGAACTCTCTTTATAAACTAAAGAAATGTAAGAAGGACTTCTTGCTACTTGTTCAGTTATGTCATTCTTTCCATTTCAGCTATTTCAGATATTTTAATTTCAATTACTTTTTTCCATCTCTCAAGAGAGTGTTAGAGTTATGAAAGGTATATCATTATATCAACATTAAATACATGAAAATGTATTCAGAGGTATAGTCCCAAAAGTTATTGATCTCTGGACCTTTCAATTAAAAGAAACCATAGGAACAACACTTGAATATGTTTTCTAACACAATAAAAGCTCCTTTACTAGTTTAACTACATAAGGGCCTGCTGAAATAACTCATTTTTCATTTACTGGGGAAGGAAAAGGCACTACTCACAGATGAATACTGTATCTGTCTCAGTAAAAAGCATTTTTTTAAATGAGATAGTCTTAAAATTAGAATAGTCTGATCTGGCGTGTGATTAAATTTATACCAGAATGCATTTTGCTGAAGGGTAAATTATTGGTGACACTATGTGTAGTCATAAATGTAAATCTTTTACAAAAATATATCGCAGTAAAGCTGAAAAAGGGAATGGAATTTAACTTTTATTTATTCCCTCCACTATATTTTCAACTTGTTTTCCTGAAAACAAATTACTGAAGACCAATTCTGCCACTTCATCTGAAAGAATCCAGATTTCCAGAAAAAAGTAACTGTAGTGAAGTCTTGAAACTTGACAAAAATATGGATGCAGACTGTGGAATTTTAAGAGCCATATCATGTACTATTAAATTGCATGGAGTGTTTGATCTTGCTTTCACCAGTGAGCATGACTGTGTTACGATGCCCTTGTGTGCTGTAGTTTTTCAAAGTTTCCTAAAACTTACAGGGTATATTATGTACTCTGCTCACTCAGTCTTGTTAAGACAATAGCTATTCTCTTTTCATTTGAATGTTAAGAAAGGTTGGAGATATCGTTGAATACCAATTTGGTTGTAAATTTCCAAATAAATTTAGTTTCAATAAAACATGCAAATAATTTCATTAATACATTTCTGAAAGCAAAACCTTAAATATACATAAAATCCTCAATATAATTTAAAGAGCAAACTATGGAATCTTAAAGAGAAATTGTATATTCAAAGATGGTGGATACCTGCTTTTTAAATTAGAAATACATACAAGTTTTCTAGAAATTCCATTAAAGTTATGTGCTGGGTTTTACATTTTGCCTTTCTTTATTGCCTTTATATTTTGCCAAAGATAGGTGCTTTGTATTTTTCTATTTCCAATTCACAATCTGCATGAAAAAATATGACAAAGATAATTGCTACTGATTATATTTTGAAAACAATAGGTAATATTTTATTTTTCTTTGGAGTGAGCATGGTCAGTGATCCTATCTACCACCCCATGGGCTGGACACCTATTTGTTTTGCTGTTTCTTCACAAGTAATTATATTATTAGGTAGTAACCTTATTCTAGTATCAGTTATTTGAAGTTTTGATATAAAATAGCAAGAGCCGAAAACAATGCAGTAGAAAAACACCAGGAGATTTTATGAGAGATTAATCTTGATGGGGGAAGAAATATGAGTCATGAAAGATGTCCCAAAGGACTGAATGTTGTTCTGTGATTTTTTTTCCCAAATGTGAACGAAATCTTAAAGCATTTTTTTCTAAAATCTCTGCTATAAACTCTCCCTTCCCTATAATATCGTCAGCTCTGGGGCAACAGAATCTCTGAGGTCAGTCTTGCTGCTAACTACAATGCTTATATTTCTCCTCTATTTCATGGCAGTAGAAAGGGAAGAATGATTTATTTTTAGTGAGTTGCTCAACCCTGAACAAGGAACTCAGTAAGTGATTTTTTTTTTTCAGACTGATAGGATTGCCAGTGATAGCACTGCTCACAGTAGTATTAACTACATCTATAAACTGCAGCACCATTTTCCTCCGCTCAGCCTGAGTCGTATGGTCTTCATTTTTTCTTTTGGATATTTCAGGCTCTTTTTTCCACAACACGTTGAGTAATGTGTGAGATAAACTGGCATGTGTTATGAGACCAGTACAGCATGCATGGGTGAATTGGTTACATTATCAGTATAAATGACAAAAAAGTTTTCTGACCCATAACATATGCTTAAGCAAGAAGAGATGCAAGAGAAAGCAGTAGTGACAGGATACTGCTATGCTGTCTTAAAATAGATGTTTCTTTTAATAAAACAATAATAGTAGTAACAACAGGAAAAAAAATGTTTAGTGCTCAGTATTCTTGTCTTTAAAAAAAACTGTTTGGCTTCTTAGAAAAATTAAAATGTTCTAAGGGAGGATTATCTTCTCCATTTGCAGGCTGAGGAATTTAAATTTTCGCTTCACTTACCTTAAATAGAATTTACTTGCTTAAATTTTCTAAGCAGATTGAAGAACTGGTACTACAGTATTCATATCAGAAGTCTCACTTTCCACAAATATAAAACAAAAATCTGCAAGACCAGGAACAATATTAAAGCAGGACCCAGAAAATTATGTGGTGGATGATTTAAGCAATGTTACAGTAAGGATACCATTAAAGTTTTTGTGAATACAGATATGATTTTTAACATGAAGTTGTCTAAAATAATATCCCATAAAAAAGGAAATAGAAAGTAAGCTCTATTGTATAAGAAAATCACTCTATAAAAGACTATTTCTATTACAATATATAGAAGAAAGTCTGTAAGTGTTGACTGCAATAGTGAGTTCGTTTTACAGTGAATACACGAGAGCTCCACATGTTGATCCCTGGAAGCTGATAATGGCAACACCATTTTTTAAATCATCATGCAGGCACCCTTGTGCTCTCTCTCTTCCTGTCTTGCTGATTTGTGGGAAAGTTTACATAAACAGTCTGGAAACTATTTCATTATCGTTCCTCAAACCTCTCTGTTAAACTGCATTTTGCTTAAATCTCCATAGTGCACAGTGGAAAGCAAGTTCCTGTTCCATGGGTCTGTCCTGGTCATGGGGCTGCTGGCCAGGGGGATGCAAAGTGTGGGGTGCCAGAACCTTCCTCTTTCACATGGGACAGGTTGCACGGCACAGCAGCCTCACCATCTCTGGTGGAAGGGCAGATCAGATGGCTTGGATAGAAAGCCATGGTTAGTGGAGTGACAACCCAGCCCTCAGTGCTCCTTATGTTCCTCTGCTCTGCTCTATCCTTGTGCCATCTGGCCCATCCTTGTGCCATCTTTTGTTTTCTGCTTGAGCTACAAGCCACTTGGGATGGGCTTTTTTCTTCAGGGTCCTGCAAACTTGGACATCAGCTACTATTTCTGCACTCTAGAACCAATGAGCGTGACAGAAGTGTCCTCTTGGCTTTACTATTTCTATGAAATGGGACCTCTGCAAAAGCAACCCCCTGTGCTCACTGTGGGCCCACTCACCCTTACAGCTCTGGGGAAACCACACATTGAGCTAGTGGAGCTATGGCTGTGGCACTGAGGTACACAGAATCTGCATATGGACCCAGGTGCTGTGAAAGACAAGGGAGGTGATATCTGGCTGTGGCAGAGGCTTTCAGCAGGTAGTTTCTGGGATCACTTGTTACCAGCAAAGATTCTCAGACTGTGCATGAGATTCCTGACATTTCTGCATTTTCTCCCAACAGGTTTGAAGTTTAAGTAACTAAATAAACTATAAATTGCAAAGGGAAAGGCCAGTAGAGTGTTTTGACTGTCGAGATGCAAATCCATAATGCTTTTGACTGAAACCGTGTTACATTTATATTTACAAATGAAAATACAAAGCAAAGTATTTGTGCAAAAAATACTAAAGTGCTACTTTGTCAGATAATTGTTCTCAAAACCTTCACTATTTATATTGTACGCTTTCTCTACATAAATTACAATATAATCTCAGCAGAATGTTTTCTGTATGAGGTAAAGAATTTATTATTTGATTATTTTTATGTCATCAATGGAAAGAAAAAAGAAGGTACATAGCTGTCATCAGATATTATTTCATCACCTCCCAGTCTTATTGAGCTGCAGTGCAGTCTATTCATATGTTAATTATTTATATTGAAAGACTCAGTCATGTGCAAACAAGAGCTTTTGAATAAAGTAGGCTGAAAAATGTTATTTATATTTTGGCATCAAAATAACTGGCCTAATTTTTAGATATGGGAAATATCTCCACTATTGTTGGCATGCAGAGTGCAAACAAACTTCAGCTGCTGGATGTAAATACTGGACAAGGTCTGATTCTGATACAGCAAGCTAAAAATCAGCTTCAGCCTTCAGTGCAGTAAAGTAGCTTTGTGGCTAACTGGACAATAAAATTCAATAATACACATACACCAAAGTTAGGTTATTTTGATTTTTTTCAGTTCAATATCTCTATGTGGTGGTTGGTTGTTTGGTTGTTTCAATGTAAGTTGTACTGATTGAATGTGTGTTCTGCTACTACGTCAGAGAACTTTAAAATAAGACTTTTTGAAATCAGTAAGACATCTGGAAGGTTTTTTATCCATTATCTGCATATTTCTACTGAAAACATAAGCCACGAAACAGCAGCTTCCTATTTGAATTGCTGTTGTCAGACTTCAGAGTTAGTATCTGCAATGAAAAAGAAAAGTCAACTTAGACAGTTCACTTTACAGAATTCCTGCTTGCAGCTTTGAGGTCAGTAATGCAGATTTCCATAACTGAACCATTCCTGTGGTCACCAATGCAGACAAGAGTTCACTTTGTTTTTGTTTCAGACACAGTGATAAGCAACAGGCAATTTAGGTACAGTGCCATTTGTAGTCTTGATCTATGTGGAGCCCTAATCTTCCTTTGAAAGTATAATGCTTATTTACCTTAAAGTACTTTTCCTGAAAAATAATAGCTTGCATAGGCCAAATGTATTTAATATTTACTGAATTTAATATTTAGTGGCTATCCTCCTTAAAAAACAAAACAAAACAAAACAAAAAAACCAACAAAAAACATTACTTCAAACTGAAAGCCCTCCTCATTTTAAAATAACACTAAGCTAGTTTACATAGAGACTTTACAATCACATTATTTTTCAATAACTTATTTTCATTGATCAGTCTAACAGTTTGACATGTTATTTATGGGCTACTGTGATGAATCACATCCGTTTCCAAGGTAAAGTAAGCAAATTCTCTGTTTATAGGATTAAAGTTGAAGGTCAGACTTTGATTATATTTTCTATTCTACTACAGCAATATAAAGCAAGGCCTTTAGACTTCAGAATTGGCAACCAGTCCTATGAGATGCATTTATACTTAAAAATTGACCACAAATCTTGAGTAAATCATAATTAACATCCAAAAGGCAGGAAACCTAGGAGATGGATGTGATAGACTTTAAGAGAAATTTATTTTGTGTTTTGGATATGCATTTTAATATTTATTTTTTTACCCTGCATAGGGGATTTATTTATTTTTATTCTGGTTTAGGAAAAGAGTTTATGTCTACTGGAGTGTGAGAGCTGGGAAAATACTAACCAGTATTTCACTTCAATGCTTACAGTGTCATGTGGTATTTATCTAACTCATTGGTCCACTGCTGTTGAACTTCTACCAGTGTATATTTATCAGTAAGCCAAGGCAGGTGCAAGTGAAATTTGCCGCGTCCAGAAATGTAACATAAACAACATTTAACCCCCTTTTTTAGCAACACATTATTAAAGTCTGAGTTGGGATCTTGGAGCTGCCAAAGCACTGGCAACCTTAAATTGCAAAGGATGTTGTTGTGCAATGTAATAATGAAAAATAATTACTAGAATGCCCTCCACCTATCCACACACAATACCCAGCAAGCTCACATAGCCAAAGGGAGGGGTAGGAGATGGGGGAACCCTTTGTGTTAGAAGGTAAACGTGTACTGATGAGAATCTCACCCAAAATATCCTCACTGAATTACTTAACAAAGGAAGCATGAAAGGGAAGATAGCGAAGTGCATGATTTCAGCAAGCTGTGGAAAGGCTGCTTAGGAGGCTTCTGGTGCAGCAAACACAAGGTTTGCTGCATTTAGATTAGAGGTACTTACCTTACTTTTATCACCCAGCTTTATAAGCCTCTACTGTGCATGGGGTTTTTTGTCTTGGATTTATGTGAAATAAGTGGCCATCACATACAGTGCTATACCAAAACTTTGGAAAAATACCAGTTTGCAACTGCAGCCATCCTTCTAGATCAGGATTATGGAATATTTTTGGAGCATGCAAAGGAAACAGATTCTTTATAACAGAACGCTTCTATAGAGAGGTCTCAATCATCTTTACTGATTTTTGCACAGAGAGGATTTGCTATGGGCAGACTCCCTTCCTTGCAAGCTTGGGAGGGGGAAGAAGCACCCATTCATACAGGGACATTCCCACTCCACAGGACTTTATGGTGCTTGATAAATTCCAGGAGCCTGTCCTGGAGCTAAAAGGGAAATGGTTGAGCATAAGAAGAAAGGGTTTAGTGCAGGAAGACAGAAACATAGACCATGCTGTGGCCCTTGAGGAAGCAGGTGATGCTAGAAAAAAGTGATGCTGTGTGAACTCTGTTGGTTTAAACTATTATTATTGATCTAAACCTAGAGATCTCTCTAGTCCCAATTCTGAAACCCATACTGGCCCTTCCTAGCTGTTGTAGCACACTCTGAAGAACTGAACTGACCAAGGAGACTGAGCCACCTTCTGGGTGTTACAGCTTTAGCTGTATTGAGGAAGGCATAAGGGAGAGATGAAAGCATGGTAGGAAAATCTGGCACACAGAGCTCTCACAGACCCAGAGAGCTGGATAGTGACAGGTTTCCATAGTTGTGGAGCCCCAATATGTGTTTTTGAGCTCATCTCTGAGCAAAAGAAGCCCCATAAATGCCCCAGCCCATGAAAAGCATCAGGAAGAACAAATTCTGACACAGTTTTTCAGAGACACAATTTGTGTCATAGCTCATACCTACAGATTGGAAATGTCCTGACTGAGAATTTCCTCTATGGAAATGACCCGGCTGCACAAGCAAGTTCCCCATAAATACAGAATGAAGATTGTATATGTTTCCTTCCCTTAGGATTTGCTGCATTAGTCAGAGGGAAATTAACCCCCTCTAGTGAATCTAAAAGTGAATTTTTTTATAAGGGAGCGTCTGGACCCCATGAAGCTCCTGCCAGCCACCCTGTGGATTCCTCCTGCCATCAGTGCACACTCAGTTTAGCAAGGTTTGACCCAAGCTTTATGCAGCTTGAACAAAATGCAGAGCCTTGGCCTTACTGAATAAATTTTTTCATTCTCTTCAGCATTCTCTTCAGATCTCTTGATCTCTGAGTTACAGCACCCGACTAATTAAATAATTCCATCTTTGATTTAGCACACAAAAGCAATCATCTTGTAAAGTAGGCCTTCAACTTTGAAGTTTACTGCAATTAAAACTAAATACTCCTAATTAGAAACCCTGTGCCTCATCTATTACTCAAATTAATTCTGTTGTCATGACTTAGGACTACTCACATGAACAAGAATCTTCAGGACTGGACTCCATATTCTTTAAGGAAAAGGATGCTTTTTTCCTAAGCTACAAATAGCAGATGAATCACAACAGGACCCACACACAGCATAAAGGTGACCAAATAGATAACAATTTACAGGATCAGAGTCCTCCCAAACACATTCCTTGCACTTCACTGGTTTCTGCTAACAGACTAAACCGTGCACAGTTTTCTTGTGTGCTGTAACTTTTGACAACAGTAAAATGTTCCCTACTGCCATATGACACAGCCAAGTCCAGATGTGCTATTTTGGTTTGAGATGGTTAAACTTTTTTTGTTACTATGGAGATTATCTATTGAATGGTTTACTTACCACCCCAAAGCTGTCATCACGTTCTGTTTAATTTAAAAAGCCGGTCCAAACCTCTGTGGAAAAAAAAAAGGCACCAATATTTCTCACAACTTTCTTTGATTTATTTTTCAGTGTCAGCCAAGACATAACATTTATTATGATTCACCTTAGGATGATGGCATTTCATTTTTCTTACTGAAGAAGATGTTCCTGAAAAAGGACATCAAAATCTCCTTAGCCTTCTGGATACCACATAATAAATGAGGGGGTCTGTTTTTCCTCAGTGCCTCAATAGGAAGAAGTGTTTATGTTTCAGGACCAAGCCCCTACAGAATATTTGCAAAATTTGTTGTGAGGTGTTGAGCCATAAATCTGAAGTTCGAAACCTACATTAAATAGAAATTAAGACCTACAAAATGCAATGCAAAACAAAAAGTCAGAAGAAAAAAAAAAGTAAATATTTTTAAGAATTATTGAAATCCTTAAGTGTCTTCCCTATAAATAACACATAAGATTTCTTTTATCAAATGGACTTTGGTACTAACATTCTAAATATTATAAATTAATTAAATATTTTCATTGCTGTGTGCTAGAATAAAAGGTCAAAATTCTGGGGTTGCTGTAGGTAGCCAATCAAGGCCCATTACACTCTTCGTTGAGCAAGAAAGAGAGAATTAAAATAGCATCTGCTTTATACAAGAAACTGTTACCAGAAGCTAAAACTATAAATTGAGTTACTTTTAATTTCATTATTGCATATTAATATGAATTTATTTTATTAAGAGAAAAATATTTTCCAGAAAGCTCATGGAATAAAATCCACACTAAAATGTGTTAAGAACAGCCAGATGATCTTGCCATTCAGTAATTAGACTATAGTTCCTCAGAAAACAGCATCACCTTCATAATCATTTCATAATAACACTCACTTTATCTCATCCCACGATCTGTAAGGCATACTAGGATTTTATTGCCTCTGGAAAAACTAAAAAAACCCATCTTGGTACATTTATATATAATGTTGAAACATGCATATTTACTTTTCTGTATTTTATTTATTAACTTTAAGATATATGTATAATTTAAATCTATACTGAAACAGAATAAGTATCTTATATAAAATACTATATGCAGGGGAGAGCACAGTCTTGGAGACATGTCTGTTCTGGGCCTCAGATCACTTCTCAAGTCATATGAAGACAGATGTCATAGGGGTCACATAAAGGTCTCTACTCTGATACTAGCTTTAAGGAAACCCTCTGTGGGAACACCCATGTGGAAGACTGGCTTTAGAAACACATAGCCTAGCCTTACTGTTAGGACATGAGTATTTAGACAGTATTTAGTCCCTACAGAATAGTTTATGATTGTCAAGGAAATTAATCTATAAAAAAGACTGGTGCAACCATGTTCTTTCATGCATGTGATGTGTCAGTGCATCATGTGTCTTAAAATCAGAAGACATTTTCCCAGCCTTTCCCATCCTGCATCTGAAAACTTCTGCCCCTTATTTCCACTCAGATTCATATTCCTATCTCCCTCTTACTTCTTATTTTCTGTCCCACACCCAGTGCATCCAAATAGCTGGCTGTGTCTTCACAGTACTGGCTATTTAGTGACCGGATGCAACAAAAATGTTGTGGCGGATTTAGGGGATTTTATTTGTGGGTGTTTTTTAGCCAGGCTATTCTCTGTTCCAGCTTCCTGTGCCCTTGTGCAAACACATATGCCAGCACAGAGAACAGAAATGGTGCAAAGGTGAGAAAAAGAGGTTAGAAGAATGGAGTGGGAGGAACTTTTTACTGCATCGCATTACAGCCTGAGTCAGTTTTCCTTGCACAGTACTTTGGTCAGGTCTACATGCCTCCAGCTGCAGCTTCTAATGTTTACAGCTACTTCACAATGAGATTCTAGTTGTGCCTTTCATTTCACCTGAAGGAAACAGCTTTAACATATCTGTTGGTCTTAACCTGCTCTATGGTTTGCTCACAGTTCAAAGGTTTACATGGTGTCTGCCTTAACCACTGCCAAGGCAGCAATACAAAAGCTCCACAGTGAATGAGAGAAGGTGGGTGCTTTCAATTAAATAAAACCTGTTTCAGTTTCTCAGATGGCCCTGACGTTCTGTATTAGGCAACAACAACTAATGTGTTCAGAACACACACATTGCACTTCTGCCATGTGAGCCCTGAGTTGGAACTACCAAATAGGAACTGGCTTCTGAGTGCAGGACTGCACAGGTAGGAACAGGGAATTACAGAATCACAGGATTGTCTGGGTTGGAAAGGACCTCTGAGATCATCAAGTCCAACCCTTAATCCACTACTACTGTGGTTACCACTGAGTGTCACATCAGTCTCTTTTTAAAAACATCAAGGGACAGAGAATCCACCACCTCCCTGGGCAGCCCATTCCAATGTCTGATCACCCTCTCTGTAAAGAATTTCTTTCTAATATCTAACCTAAATCTCCCCTGACAGAGCTTAAGTCCATGACCTCTTGTCTTACTGGAAGCTACTTGGGAGAAGAGACCGACCCCCCCCTGGATCCAACCTCCTTTCAGGGAGTTGTAGAGAGTGATGAGGTCTCCCCTGAGCCTCCTCTTCTCCAGGCTGAACACCCTCAGCCCTTCCTCACAGGACTTGTGCTTGATCCCTTCACAGCCTCCGTGCTCTTCTCTGGACCTGCTCCAGCACCTCAATCTCCTTCCTGAACTGAGGACACAGGACACTGGACACAGGACACTGGACTCGAGGTGTGGCCTCACCAGGGCTGAGTACAGGGGAAGGCTGAGTACAGGACCTGCTGGCCACACTATTCCTCATCCGGGCCAGGATGCCATTGGCCTTCTTGGCTACCTGGGCACACTGCTGGCTCATGTTCAGCTTCCTGTCAATCCAGACTCCCAGGTCCCTTTCTGCCTGGCTGCTTTCAGCCACTCTGTGCCCAGCCTGGAGCTCCCCATGGGGTTGTTGTGGCCAAAGTGCAGGACCCCACCCTTGGTCGTGTTGAACCTCATCCCATTGGAATCAGCCCAACTCTCCAGTCTGGGAAGCAGGCAGCAGGGGTAGACAGCCAAGTCAGTCTTGGAGCACTGGTGGATTAGGAGGGTTACAACCATCCAGGAAGATAAAATAGGAAATTAGCATCTGAAAGCTATAACAGACTTTGAAAGTAGAAGAAAGAAATGGTTCAAGGGGTTGAAATAGAAGAGCAGGGATGGCAGCAGAAAGAAATGATGACTGCCTGCAGACAGGTGGTGGGAGTACTGGTGTGTGGGAAGCACTGGAGCTCCCACAGCCCACTGTAGGGGCTCGAGCAAGCAGCTGAGCCTGGCAGAGCAGGAGCTCAGGGCTCCCCCAGCATTGGGCTGCCCCTCCAATGAGCTGATTTGCTCTCTAAGCTCTCTGGCTCTCAGACACAGAGATCTCTGCACCTGATTCCCTTGTGCAGTGCAGATTGCCCTTAAGACTCTTTTACGTCAGTCTGGGAATGAAATGCAAATAAATCCAGATTAAGGCTTGTTCCCACTGCCAGTGTGGGATAAACCTTTACTTTCCTCGATATGCCTGCACCCACACACTGCATACACACACAACATAGTTGTTCCACCAACTACAGATGCCCCAATTTTATGCACTGAAACCCAGTCTTGTGCAAGTTATCCTGTTGTATCCACGTATGCCTCACAACTCTGCCTCTGATCAGAATATATCCTGCATCTAAACTGTGCCACAATTTATGTCACATCTGAATTTGACCCAGAAAAGACATTAGTATTAGGCTGGGTTTTTTTATATTCCATGTTTGTCCAAGGATATTTGGTAACAGAACAGATCACAGCCAAAGCTGAATGATAATCTTCTGAATTTTGAAAGCACAACAGGAAGAGTCAGCCCCTGAGTACATCCAAAACACTAGCACTCAGGATGAAAACACTCACAGGAAATAACAAAGAAAGCCCTGTCATTTCTACAGTCTAATAATCACACTAGTGCTGAACAAAGAACAATTTTGGGGAATAGAAAGGTAGCAAGATTTAAAATACACCTGATTAAAAGGGGCTCCTTTTTTTGCCAAATGTTTGGGCTTTTGTTATAAACAGACAATTCCCTTTAATTAGGTGGGCTGAAATTTGTGGGGCTAAAACCGACAGCAAGTATAGCACATCATTTTCTGCAATGGGTGTCCAAGCAGTTATTTATCTGCAGTGCTGCAACAATGGAGACTTAGTTTCTATTTGCTGATGAGTCAATTACAAGCTGGAGTGAAAAAAAACCTACAATGATCTCACTTGGGTGCACCTTACTCTCCTGCCAAAACTGAGGAATACCTAAAACACAATTTACAAACAGGTTCTTCCTTTTTGCATAGTTTATGCTGTTCCAAGCAAATGGTGATATCCTACTGCTAAGTATGATGTCACCTCTCTAGTCATTCTTTCTCCATTTAGTCACATGGTGAAATTAAAATTACATCTAGACCGGTGTACACAAAACCAGACCTATTTCCAGAATTACACTGCAAAAATAAGAGTTCAATTGCTTGGCAAAGCAAAATAAATTCTCACATTTTTTATTTATTTATAATTTTAATCTATGAAGATACATTCTCCTGTATGTAATAAAAAAAATACATCCAAATGATGGCTCCCAGGAAACAAAACTGTAAAGCTGTCTCTGCTGTCTCTCTATCACAAAACTGATAGTGAGCAGGGAAAGGGGATTCAGACATGACAGGAAAGTCACATTTTCAGCTAATCTGACCATCATAAAATGCTGATACATTTTTTCACTTAGTAAATATCAGAAAACTTGCCATTCACAGTATTTCACATGATCTGCCTGGCAAGGTCTGGAGAACTCTACCAGGGGGCCCGGACCACTCTTCAGCCTCAGAGATGTGTCAGTATCTGCAAGGGGCACCCACTAACTGCCTAATATATCAAGGAATACTGAGCCCTTTTCCAGTCCTTTTCTTGCCTCTGAGTGTGGAATAAGAAGATAGTTTCCAAGAGTCATGGGCCCAGGCTCAAGCAACATGGCAACTGAACAGCCCAAACCAGGTTAGGCCTTTGTAAAAACTGGTGGAACCGGGCTTAATTCTCACTTCATTTTATTTCAATTCATTTCAATTCTCACCAGCCTTGAACCATCAGAGATGCACGGACTTATACTGAGATGTATTTAATTTACTCTGGTTTAATAAGGAAGCAACTTTTCTCAGTTACCTTCCAAGTTAGGGAGTTGCTCTGGCAAAGCAGTATGAGTAAGAGTGCATCAGCCTCTTGAGGGTGCCCTGTCTACAACACTGCTAAATGCTACTGGTGTCACCTGTTTTGTATTCTGCCCAAGTCTTCAAATCATATTTTTAAAAAGTACAAAAAAGTAGCATTAAGAGTCACACCCTGCCAGCTGGTCAATCTCTTAGAATCATAGAATCATAGAATAGGCTGGGTTGGAAGGGACCTCAGAGATCATCGAGTCCAACCCTTGAACAACTACCGCCACAGTCACTAGACTGTGGCACTGAGTGCCATATCGAGTCGCTTTTTAAATGTCTCCAGGGACGACGAGTCCACCACCTCCCCAAGCAGCCCGTTCCAATGTCTGATCACCCTTTCCGTGAAAAAATTCTTTCTAATATCCAATCTGAACTCCCCCCGGCACAATTTAAGACCATGCCCTCTTGTCTTACTGAGAGTTGCCTGGGAAAAGAGACCAACCCCCACCTGGCTCCATCCTCCTTTCAGGTAGTTGTAGAGAGCAACAACTGCTCTACTGCTCACCAGTGATGGTCAGAGTTACATGATGTGAAGCACAAAGACAACACTGTTGATGTTTACTTGGATGACTTACAGTACAAATTAAATGTAAGCATTGATGATTCCCTTCTGTTTTGGCCCTTCACTCTTTTCTTCTAGCACTAACAGACTGGATGCAAGCTATGCCAGGGGAGGTTTAGGCTGGATAATAGAAAACATTCACTGAAAGAGTTGTTAAACATTGGAATAGTCTGCCCAGGGCAGTGGTGGAGTAATCGTCCCTTTAGGCATTTAAAGGGCATGTGGATCTAGTCCTTAGCGACATGCAGTGTTGTTCAAAGGTTGGACTGGGTGATCTTGAAGGTCTCTTCCAACCAAAGACATTCTGTGATTCTTTGATATGTTGGCACAACAGGCTGGTTGATTGAGACATGCTGAGAGGCAGTTCAAAGTAGGTGTGTGCATGTGTGTATAAACAGGTGAAACTGAGAAGAAAATTACATTAAAGAGGTAAAAGTAGGGAACAGTTCACTCTTCCCTCTGTTCACTGAGGTTTACTTAGTTCTCCCAGTCTTTCTTCTTTAGCACAGTAGGCCACTGCAGCCTGGGGAATCCATAAAGATTTAAGGGACAAGAAGAGATAATAGGACAAAAAATTACATTTTCCAAAGAACTACAGGATAGTATTGCTTGGAACAAGAAAAATATGTTAAGCCAATACCTCCTGTCTTCTTTCTGATCAGTGCTTTTCATCATACCATTTTTTCCTCTAAAACTTATTTTCTCTTTCTTTCCTCTCCCATTTCTCTATTTTTTCTCTCCTTTACCACAGAAGTTTTATCCAATCTGGGAATTTATAGCTAGGTCTGCTGTACTTAAAGCTTAGGTGCAGTGGAGCTCCCAGCACCAGAATCACTACCAAACAAACCAAAATAGGAAGCAGGGTTTCCTGCTTACAAAAGAAACACCAAGCAGGGACTGGCTTTCTGGTTCCAGGTTTGAATGGTGTCTGGCACAACAGGGTTTGGTCTCTGACAGAATCAGCAGGAACAGCTGCAATAATATTCAAAACACAATCTGCCAGTTAATTATTCTCTGAAAGCCACTCCACTTGTCCATGACCACTCTGGAATCCGTGCCCTGTATGGGGCTGGTCTTTACCTAATGTAAGCAAAAATAGCTCTTCTATCATGATGACAAATTCATATCAGTAAAGGATCCTGCAGTCTGACGTTGTCCCATCTACAGATAATTGCATCCAGCTATTCCCTGTGTTGGTAATTTAAAATTATCTTTATAGAGCAGTGGGTTCTGCTCTTTAAATTTTGATATTCCATATCAAATTCATTTTCTCAGCCCTAGAGTTCCCAATACAAGGCATGTGCCACTCTGAAGTGGAATGAACATAAACAGGAATTCAAGCACTTCACTGATGACACGAAAGAGCTTTATAAATTGGTATTAGGCCACATGAGAGTGGATGCATTCTGGAACACACTTCATACCCATCTGGAGTGTCTTGGATATATTTTTCAAAGATCACAATATATAAATAAAGCATTAAAAATTATGGAAAAGACCATAAAAAAAGGCTTGCTGCTCACTGCAATACGGTAAAATGCAGGATTGCATTAAATGGTAGAGATTTATATTTTTACCCTTTCATTCCTATGAACTGAATCTGTCATAATTTTAATCTTGTTTCCATTTTGTTACTTTAAATGGATGTTAAAAAGTTAGTAGAAATGCCTATGGTAAAAAGCTCCAATGAAAAATTAAGAAATTAATTTGTATACACACCACTTTACTCTTTAAACATATTTCATGAGAAACTTCAGGTTCCAAAGATAGGATTCAAGATATTAATCATCTTATTCATTCCAGAGGCACCAATTTGTAGTGGAACTCTACAGTGTTTTGAATTGCACATGCACATAGCAGAATGAAGTTATGTTCTCAGACTGTCACTATCTCCAGCTGGTGAGCCCATGAATACATTTGGCATTCACCTAGTACAAGACCCTCTATTTCAGAACAAAGAATGATCAGAATGATGCAAGTTGTTTGTTTTATTAAGAACACCTGAGATTTAATATGAGAATAATAACTCAAGAGTGCATCACTTAGATGAAACACAACTATGCAATAAACTGAAATGCAGGAACAAAAGGAGCACATGACTTCATGGTAGGATATCATCTGTCCTGCTAAGACTCTCGAGATTCCCAGGCCAAATTTATGAACTTCTGTTCTGAAAATAACCCCCCCAAGATTGTGGAAAAGTAGAGTTGTTAGAAGCAGGGAGAAGATTTTACACTAATTACTTGTTTGCCTGCTTGTTTGAATGATGAAAGTTCAGAGGTAATAGGATGGCAAACCACAAAGTTTTCATACAGGTCTTCTGCAATATCACCTACAACAGTGAAATCTCCTAGTTCCACCCTTAACACCTTGTCCCAGTTGTATCTAAGTAGCTGATGTAGACCATTTCCATGAAAATAAGGGATTTTTCTGACACAGTAACAACTTTGATGTCTTGTATGCAGAGATGAAAGGTTGGCAAAATTAGCCCACCTAACCCTGTAAGAAGAAATGTTTCTAATATCCTTTTAAAACAAAACAAAACAAAACAAAACAAAATAACAACAAAAAAACCCCCACCAATGTAGATTGTCAGAGACAGTTGTTATGATGATATGCTACAAATCACTGAGCCACTATTTTCTGTGTATATGAATGAAAGAGACTGAGGACTTCTTGGCCTTTATCATGTTCTTTCCCCACTGTTTTGAGGGGAAAACTCAGGAGATGTTAGATATTGTCTCCCTCCCTCTTACTGTCACGTAAAAATGTGAGCATTGAAAATTCACTCATGAATTTTAAGCAGAGTGTCAATTTTCTCTAATTCATGAGCTGGATGCTCATCAGCCTTTGAGTCATGCTTCGAGTAGCTGCTACTGGGTGGTAAAACATCTTGTGCGAAGGCGGGCACCAGGCTAAACCTGACAGTACTCGAGGGCCCCACTGCAGCCCCCGGCAGTGTCCCTGGCAGAGCTGAAGGCAGTGACACTTCTCTGCGGCGGCCGCGCTCAAACTGCAGTGTTGCTTTCAGCTGGACTGAGGCATGTTGTAATGCCTGGAGGTATAAACTCCAGGCGTTTTCTCCACACTAGAGAGCTAGGGAGATGCGCTGTGCTTTAAAGGCTACGGTCAGAGTTGAGCAAGGATTGTAAGGTATATCGTGCTTGTGGGCTGGAGATGCCTGCTTACGTGCAAGGACTCCATACACGTGCATTGCCGTGTGCGTAACGTGCCTACTATTAATCAAGGAAAGCTTTTAAATTAATCGACCCGGTAGGCAAAGTGGAGGGGAAATATCTACCAAGGGATTCAAGACCAGAAGGCCCGGCTGGTTTACCCCGGCAGCTGGTCGCCCACCCGGCGAGGAGGAGCCCGGCGCTGTACGAGACCTGCCGAGCGCAGCCCCCCTCTCCTCTTCCCCCCCGGCTCCCCCGAAGGGAGTTACAACCCAGTGATCCATTTTGCTTCATGCTCGGAGGCGTGGGTGTGATATCTAAAATTATACAGAGTGGGATTTTTATTTAATTTTTAAATTCTATTTATTCTACTTAAAATGACTGGTACAACGGGGAAGAGGGAACAACACGACTTTGAGGTGAGGGGTGGTATGTAGTGGAAGAGGATTAAGGAGGCCAATAATTATATGGAAGAATCTTGTTTCCTAACCTCCTACTTGATGAAGTGTGAAGTGTAACTGTAAATTACAATTAGCCGTAGAATCAAGGTTTCCCCGCCAGCAGGATGGAATTTCACCGCGCTGTACCGACGAATATTAAACCCGAGCGGCTTGACCGGCACCACCAGGCTCTGCGTTTTGCGGAGGCGCTGAGCCCCGGCTACAGGAGGTCTCTGGAACGGGAGAGCAGCGCCAGAGGGTCGGAGCAGCACGGGCCGCGCAGCGAGGCGGAGTGGGGCGCGGAGCACCGCAGAGCAGCGCGGAGCGGGGCCACTCCCGGCACGGTGTCGGCGACGGCGGCGTGCAGGCGCCCCGAGCGCGGCAGGAGAAGGGCAGCGGCTAATCGGATTGGGAAAACTCTCGTAATCCCAGCCGGGTCGGCGGCAATGTCTCCCTCTCTCCAATATCACTAATGTCACTTCTATTGGCTGCATTAGACAGATGTTCAAAAGCTTCCTCTTGCTCGCTCGCTAAATCTGATCCCTCTATAATACTTTCACTGCTATTAAATCCACGTGCACCCAGTCTTCTTATCCCCTCCCCATCCCTTTTACTTTCCAGAGTGGACCCTAGCTGCGTTTGATCGCCTTTTCCAGGACAAAACGAGATCTAGAGAACAGACAATGGGATTGCCCTGCCTCCCCATCTGGTTGTCTCCCACTGAACCTTGTCTCCTTAAAAAAAAAAAAAAAAAAGTAACAAAATCAAACACATGCACACGAAGTCCAGCCAAACTAATACTTCCCGAGATGTGACTGTTGCTGACTATTCAAGGGATTATGTTCTCCGTTCGGAGAAAAAGAGAGTTATGAGACTTACCCCTTCGATGCACAATTGTAATTATACTGTTTGGATGCTTCAGATCCCCTATATGAGTGTATAGATGGGTAAGTATTCACATACCTGTGTAGACAGATCACATAGACATGTTTGACAGGTGCGTCTTTCCAGTTTGCCAGTCCGGACTAAACTGTCTTTTCCCTAATTCTCCTTTTAAAGATGGAAAAAAAAGGGAACATCCAGCCGGGCTGCCTTTTTAAACTTCTTATTCTTGTTCTTGATAATATTTCCCTGATACTTCTTCCTTCTTCACTCCCACCGTTCTTCCTTACTTTTTGCAATCTTTTTTCGCTGTACTCGCCTTTCCTTCTTACGGGGTCACAATCCCCTTTGTAAGTGTGTGGTTTATTCCCCCCCTCCTCCAGCTGTCCTTTTGTTGTTTTCTCTGACTAACTGGCAGAAATTAAACACATATGCAACTCTGTCTCCTTGCGTTTTCAGATGTTTTTGTCACTATTGTCTGCTATATCTCATTGAAAGTGCAAAGTGAAAACAGATGTATAAAAGATAAAAAAATACACACACGCACCAAGTCCATGGCGCAAAGAATGAACTTGGTAAATCCCAGCAGGGAGAAACAGGGTGAAAGATAAAGGGCAAAGAGAAAAAGGAAAGAAAGAGGAAAAGGAGAGAAGGAGAGAAACAGAGGAAGACAGAAAGAAAAGAAAAGACAAGAAAAGACAAGAAAAGACAAGAAAAGACAAGAAAGGAAAAGACAAGACAAGACAAGACAAGACAAGACAAGACAAGAGAAGAAAAGAAAAGAAAAGAAAAGAAAAGAAAAGAAAAGAAAAGAAAAGAAAAGAAAAGAAAAGAAAAGAAAAGAAAAGAAAAGAAAAGAAAAGAAAAGAAAAGAAAAGAAAAGAAAAGAAAAGAGAAAAGAAAAGAAAAGGAAAGAAAAGAAAAGAAAAGAAAAGAAAAGAAAAGAAAAGAAAAGAAAAGAAAAGAAAAGAAAAGAAAAGAAAAGAAAAGAAAAGAAAAGAAAAGATATATAAATATCTAATGAGCATAACAGTTTCCTAATTAGCACAAAAGTGCATTTTCATGAGATTTGATCATTTTCCTCTGCCCGGACAGGGAGAAATCAATGGGATAGGAATCTATAAATCAGCCATCATGTCAGGACAGATCAAAATAATGCTTCTATTATTTCAATCAATAAACCATTTTTAAACCTAACATCTAATCTACGCAATGTGTTTGTATTGGAGATTTGAGGAGCCACTTTGCACAAAAACAAACCATTAACATATGTGTCAATCACATTTGAAAATGTTTGAAATGGACAGAGATTTCAGCTCACTTGAAAAATGCTGGGAAAAACAAAAATGCACATGAGTAGGGTGGGGCTGGCGGATCGTTCTGACAACTCTTCCGAAAGTTTGTCTCTTCTTTATGCTTTCCCTACTCCAATCCCTGAACTTTGCAAACTGTTGAATTGAGCGGGCGAGGTGGGAGGAGTGGCGGGGAGGAGTGCTGGAGAGGGCAGGCAGGACCCCGCCAGGTCTGTGCCCTGTAAAATATGTCCCCCAGCGCCTACAGAGGTCCGCAGGTGCAGCCCCCAGCCCAGCGCAACTAGGGCAGGTTGGAGGCTACCGGCTGCGGGAGAAAAGAGCAGCCCGATGCTTGCAGGTCAGCTCCCTTCGGGCTAGGTCTGCTCAACTAGCTGCCTCTACCTGTCTGGAAACCCCTACGGCCCCAGACAGGAACGGGGAAGGTGCCAGATGGGTTGCTCCTCTAACTTGCAGTACAGTGCTTCGCCTTGCTTGTTTGCAAATCCACCAAATAATTCATGCCAAACAACCATTTAGAAACCATTTTCTTTGTTTCTTTGAAACCCTACTGTACAGCTCCATCTGTCTGATACAAATGAATAATCCTTCTTGATACCATTCCTAATCCATTTCTTTACAGTCGAATTGGAAAGGGGGGTGGAAGTGGGATTAATCATCTTTAAAAATGGAAACCCCCAAACAGCCACAGATCCGGCGTATTTATTGCTTCAAATTAAACAGATGTCCTTCCACCCAACCCCCTCCCTCAGAGTTGGATTTAGGACAAATAGGGACATTTCTCAGGACCAGAATCCCATGCAAAGTTCTTTGGAGTTTAGAGCCTGGATTCGTTTTTTCGAGGGCTAAATAGCATCAGGCAGAATTCATATGTCTCTATCAATCCGTCCTTAGACAAGAAAAGACAGAAGAAGAGCGAGGGGGATATGTTGGCGAAGTGAGGCCAGTCCGGCGCTGCCCTGGATGTCCCTGCAGCGATTCACCTTCCCTCCCCTGCTCGGTCCCACCCGGTTTGTTCCGTGTCACCCCGCTATTAGAGGGCACGAGGCGATCATCTGTAATTCATTGTCTGGGAGGGAGCGAGGGGGAGAGAGGGGAAAAACGAGTAGCAACTGGAGAGGATGCAGATTTGTTCCCCACCCGACTCCGGAATGATAAACAGGGTGGGGAGAGTGTTTAGGTTGCAATATACATCCTCCACGGGTTCTGCTTTGCTAGCTTTTTTTTTTTTCCCCTCTAAGTGATAATATTTTTTTTTTTTGGCTATAATGATAATTTTCGTCTGCCTCCGGCACGGCACTTAGAAACAAAGAACATTTGCACTTCTTCTCTTGGACAATCATCTCCTGTTCACACCAGGCACCTTTGCTCTGCCCCTCTCCCAGCGCCCCTCGAGTTTTGTTCTTTTTTGATATAAATTTAAATTTCCTATTCGAATTGCTTATTGCCCTCACTGATAATTCTCACAGATGTTCCCAACTCCCCTCCCATTTCTAGGTCAAACGAAAGCTCCCCTGTTTTCCAGGGGTGGTGGTAGGATTAGGATGTTGTTAGAAAACCAGATTCCCACAGTCTATAAAGCAGAGAAAGGGAAAAGCCTCAGGATTTAACGGAGTCGGGACTCTCCCGCAAAACAATGGGTCAGCCGGCTGACACGGGAGGGAGGCCGGGGTCGCGGCTTTCCCCCCTCCCCTCCTCTGCGGCCTGTCTTCACCCCCCGCCAGCCCGGTCCCACTCGCCGTCACCTGGCACCCGGGTCGGACGAGGGGAGGGAGGCGGTGGGAGCAGCGGGATCTCCCCCCCTTCATGGGCACGCGTGGGTTTAGACACCCCCGCGCGGAGCCGAGGGTTCCCCCGCCGCCCCTGTCCCCACCGCCCACGCACTTGGCAGCACAGAGTGAGCTGCTGTCCCTCACGCAGCAACAAAGGGGGGGAGGTTCCCAGCAGGACTGTACTTTTTTAAAATCAGAGATAAAGCGAGCACATTTTCGACCGAAAAGATTACCGGCTGTAATTAATGGATTAACTAAACATAGATGATGCTATTGTTATTATTATTGTTACTACAACAGCACTATTACTCCTGTTATTTTTACTACTACAACACTGACGCTGGATTATCCGGTTCCAAGCATCGCTCTCAACATTTCTTTCGGTTTCATTATTTCAAACCGACATAAGTGCTGGATCATCAATTTTTCCCTTTGTCTGCCCCAGTTGTAAATAATGGCTTTGAGATTAGCTAATTACGGAGCATTAATCACTGATAGAAAGGAAATAAATCAAAGCCGGGTTCGAATTTTCAAACTCACTAGTAGAGACGTGCATAGCAATTCTATCTGTAGCAGATAGGTGCTGTTTAAATTACTGAGGCTACAGAGTAAACCACATCCACGTCACTTTAAAAAATTAAGATTTTATTTATACATACCAGATGTGCCGTTAAGTGAAGGTTTGGGGAAATTTTTTTTTGTCTAGTTTTGTTAAAAAAAAAAAATAGTTCCTGCAGTGGTGTAGTCTGAAGCCGGCAACATTTACGTTTTTATTTAACAAACTCCTTTTTAAAAGCAGAATATGGAGGAGACAAACGGAAAGATTTAAAAGAAAGATACATACGCAGATAAAAGTCTTGTCAAAAAGATCCATTTTAGTATTTTTCTCGTGACTGGATTATGCAGAACTCTCTACATGAACCTTCACGCAAGATGCTACATTTTTAAGGCTTTAAATATCCCTGACATCCTGCTATACCTCCGACAACACAGTGCATTTTGTAGTCACGTCCTTTCAGTATTTTGAGACATTTATTTCCGAAGGTGAGGGTCAGATAAGTGTATGCCAGAAAGCAACAAGCCAGCTCCTAGAGGAAGAAATCATGTATGTAGGTCTTAAAAAAAAAAAAAAAAAAAAAAAAAAAAAAAAGCCAAACCAAAAAACAAGCAAAAAACCCCAACAGCAGCACAAACTAATCTGCAGGCTAAAATTTTGAGCCCCAGCCAGGACACCTACAAACATCCCACTGGCACAGCACAGACGGACACACAGACACTCACTCCACCCCAAAAAGTACTCGTCCACCTGGAACGAGGCAGCGCCCGCTCCCGCCCGGGCGCTCCCCAGCCCGCAGCCACCTTTTCCCCCCAGCCCTTGCCTCGCCCGCCCAGGACCAGGACCAGGACCATGACCATACCTCCGCCGGGCTCCGCAGACGCTGCCCGCGGCAGCCGGGCTCTCCGACCCCCACAGCTGCCCCCAGCTTGGAGCTGCGGCGGGCAGACCTCCACAGCCCGGTCACTACCCCTAGCACCCTTGGCCGGGAACGGCTGCCAGGCACAGGTGGCCAAGGCTCTGAGCACCAAATCCGCCTGGTGACACTGCCTCCCCCTTTCCTTTTAGCCGAGAACCTTAGAATTAATTTTGAGTTACTCCGCGTACCGTATCATTAAAAACAGCCTGGGGGGGGTGGGGGTAGGGGGGATGGGAAAGGGGAAGGGGAGGACGATTTGCATAAAGCTTTGTCTTTCTTGCGGGTTGAGCTAGCACGGGTATAACGCTAATTGCACCAGATTAATGCGCAGATCGGTCTCCATCGCGCTCCTGAGCTCGGTATAAACCAGGAGCTGCACAACCCACGGCTCCTTCCCCCTCAACTGGCCGGCCGAGCCCACCAAGGTCAGACGCCCACTGTGCGGGAGTGGTTGTAGCGGAGGGTGAATGTCTGTGTCCCGGCCGGGCGCGGGGCACCAGCCCTTTCCAGGGGCGCGAGAGCAGCCGCCGCCGTATGCGAGCTCCTGCTGCCCTCTGGCGGCCTCCGCCGCGCCCACACCTCTGGGCCTCACCGCCCCCCTGCGGTGCTCCCCGCCGGCCCTCACTGCCCCCCCGCCGGTCCCCACCCGCGCCGCAGTTCCTCTCCTGCAAACGAGCCCCAACAGCAACTGTGTGAGCGGTGTCAGGGTCACCTTGTAGGCAGCAGCCTGTGCGCAGGCGGGTGACGGGGCGCTTCCGCCATTGCCCGCGGCGTGACGGCAAGTGAGGGGCATGGTTTTACCGGGCGTTTGTACATCTCGTTAAGTCTACCTGACTTCCAGAGATGGACCTTTCAGACTGCCCTCAGCAGCCGTGCGAATAAAAGCGAAGGAGAGGAACCGAGGGCCCAGATTAACACATCCATGTGGTTTTCTACCTCAGGTAGCATAGTGGACACTATTTCCCCTTTTTGGTGACCAGATTCATTACATAATACCCATTACTAGGGTGGTTCCTTGAACTAGGTGGTTCCTTGAACTAATACTTTATTTCAGTAGTATCGTGGAAGCATACAGCATCTCATTATGAAATACAACTGTGGTTAGAGTCAGGTATAAGGAGACATGGGCAGTGGAAGCAGCACCCTTGTTTACTCAGCACTTCATATAGTCCTCTCTTGAGGAATCTGACATGATTCCTCACTAGAATCATGAGGGTAAGAGAACAAAAAAGACCTGATTTTTCAGTAAAACAGTCCTTCCTTAAGAAAGTCTACCTACGTCTTGCATTGAATGCTTGGAGATGATCTTCAGTGTTGGGCATGTCTACAATGAACAGAATATTAGCTTAAAGTAACAAGGTTCTTCATCCCTTCAGTGTCTGGATTAGCTTGAGGTTAGTTAATTAACTTCTTATCTCTCTCCTTCAACAGGCTGTTTTGGTAGAGCCATTTGTAGGCTGTAGCTAGGTTAGCATTCTAGCTGTGCATAAACTAACCTGACTCTTCCCTACCAAAGGAGTGCTAGAATAGGTTGCCTCAGCAGTTAATAATCCAAAATCAGAACACAAGCCCATTTTATGTGCTGTTAAAGATACTAAGGAACCAATGGAAATTTCTAGCAGAGGCCAAGGTGGGTCACTGATAAATCACTGCAGTTAAACCAGGCTCACCTGTCAGATACGTCACTGTGCAGCTCTGTGCTGTCTGGTTGCCTGATGGCCTGATGGCAACCAGATCTCAGTAGGTCCCATACCAGAACAGGTTCTCTATGTGCATGTGCAGCACGAGTGAGCAATCATTTCACCTAGTTGTTACCTGAGTGGAGGTAGTTATAATTATCTTGGTAAAATCAGTAATGATTAGTTTTGTTCTAGGGCAGAACAAAGAGCCATACTGCCTTGCTTCCACTATTGTGTAAGCAAATGGCACAACCAGTCCTAACTAATAGTACATTAAAGACTTCAAAGAAATCATTAGCCACAAATCCCATTACATGTAACCAGTGGACTTTTAAGTTTAGCCCATGCCTTCCTCTGCTAGCTTCACATATTTGTGTCCTTTCATTCATTAAATCTTTCCTAAAATCTTAAGAGTTGACTTTGTATGTAAGTAGGAATAGAGTGTGCTCAGAATTTTTTCGTTTATTTCTAGGTACTATTAGAAATCCACAGGTCACAGGCACTTATGGATCAAATATTCCCACATTAAAGTGCTTCAAAATTATGGCTGATTTGTGTGTAAATTGCACACAGAGCCATACTGCCTGCCAACATGTTATCAAGCTGAGAGCAAACAGCATTCTGTGCGTTGAAAACTGATAGCTCTTGTATCCCTTCTGCTACAGCCCCCATCATCCCATTTAAATCAAGAACTTTGTTGATCTCTAGAAACTCCAGAACGGACCAAATGAATGGTGGATGTTTTCTTCATTATTATTATTGGAAAAATCTAAAAAATTCTGAGTCTATTCCTTGATTCTTAGAATGTATCACTGCAGGAACTGCTCCTAATCACATTTAATAAAGAGTCATTTATTAGAGTAGTTGAGAACTAGCAACTTGAAAGTCAAAGACACTATGGCAGTTACCCTTGCTTAGGTTGTAGCTGTACCAACTAGAAACATCTTTAACAAAATAAATTAGCTACAGAAATCTCACTTCTTGTTTTCCAGCAATTGAATAAAATGTTAAATAGAGTCTTAACTTTGGGTTTATTTTGGGTTTTTTTTTTCTTTTTTCTGTTGTCACTACTTCTCTGTTTACTTTTATTGAATCATCTGGGAAAAAATCCAACTATGAAATTATTTGTATGGTCAATACATCACCTTTCTAGGAGAAAGACTATTCATAGGCCTATACAAACACATATGCACATATAGATATACAAATAAATTCTTTTTCTTATCATGCCAAAAGACCTTGCCTGCTTTACAGGTGAGCTATTGGTAATGATAATAGATACATTGTTAGTAATACCAACAGTAAAGGCTATTAGTACCATATCTACCACAACTACCATAGAAATAGCAACCATATTTTCCTCTATTTTACCTTATATACCTTTGTTCTATTCAACATTTCACAAATTAAATATTAATAAAAATCTCTCAAAAGTATCTCTCAAATGTATGTTCACATATCACTAACATACATTGATATGCCTTTGTTTGCCCCTGAGTATGTGTTGTGATCTGAAATACCAGGCAAGTTCAGCAGCTTATGGGCTGGTGTTGTGTAATTTTGACAGGAAATAATTAGGCCCACACAACTGCTTAATTAAATAAGTTCAAGCTGCTGCCTCACCTGCTCTTTTTACACTTTGATTGTCCCATAGTATGGCATTTCCACTCTGCAGTATGTGTCCTTCAGCCATTAATCAAGATGTCTTAAAGAGCTGCTAAGGTGTTTGCCTTTTCATCATTACATCTGTGTTCCCCAGGGTTTGGTTACACCTTCCCCTCTGTGACAGAAAAAGCTATTACATCATTTACTTCTATCCATGCTCTTTTTTCCTGTGAGAGAGGGTTGTGGGAGTATCCTCACAGGGGTTCAGACCCTCCTTCCATCACTGCCTCATCAGTTCTGCTCCTGAGACAATTCCCTAGTCAAAATTCAGAGAGAGCAGCTCATGAAGAGGCCACCTTTCCACAGGTGAGGGCAGGAGCTAAGTGCAGCAGGCTAACCTGTGTTGAACAGGGAAGAAGTGAGAAGAGCACTCTCATGATGGAGTGACTGAGAAGCATGTGGTTTCATATAAATCAAGAGTGCCTGGGATCAGGCCAGTCAGAAAGAAACTAAAGCCCCCAAAATGTTAAAGCCCAGAGCATCTATGCTTTGTGAAAAGTGCAAAGATGGGAAGAAAAGAAGATTATTCTATTTAACAAGAAGCAAACCTACTCAGAATAGCACATCAAACCTAGGCTTCATATGTGGCCATGACTACATTTGTATCTATGGACAGTACTATGAACATACATTTTGCTATATTACAAATTTTCTGGGGCAAATACCATCTACATTTGCACAGGCTTGGAGTCTGACCAGGGACTGTAGGAATTACCAGAACAGGCAAGCCATGCACAAGAAATTCTGCTCTCTGGGCTTTTTTCTGACAGAGGTGTCATATATCTGGGCATTTCTTACAATTCCAAGTCCAGAGTCAATAGCTAAGGAGGGCTATAAAATGGGGAGATCCAGAAGACAATTGGGCTTCTTGTCACTTGACATTTGTTCAGGAGGAATACTCCTACAGACACAGTGAAGACATCAGGAAAAAACTCTACTTTTAGCTACATTGTGGAATTTAGGTAGGCCTAAAAAAAAATCAACACATTGCCCATATGAACCAATACAAATACAAAAGTACAGTACTTCAGAACATTACAATTTTCTGAAACAGTCTAAATATTCCTGCTCTATTATTGTGTGCCCAGTGACATACGTCTCTACCAGCAGGACAAAGTGAGACACAGGTAGAATAAAATGAGAAAATTACACTGGAACGTTTAACAGTTTGTTGAACAGATGTTTTCACACAAAAGAGAATCACTGATATACCTCTAAAATGGCAAAGAACTTGGACACTAATGGAGCTGGAAATGCATGTGATGGAGATTACTGCAGTATAAAATTGTCGCTATACAAAGAAGGAAGCCCATGGTACCTCCACAGGTCATAGTATGTTCACAGAAATTATTACTGGAGACCTGTGAGGTAAGTCTTGACTTCTGGGCATACATGAGCAGGAGTTTGTGATGCCCAAGAGAGAATACAATTACTGCAAATTTATCCTGAGCAAGGAAGATAGAAGTACAGCAGGCAACATCCCCACTGTAGGTAATCTTTGTGTTCTAGTCCCAGTTATAGGCAGGTTTGGATACTGGCACACGACACACTGGCTGTCCTAATGTTTGTCCACAGGTGGTTTTTCAGACTGTGCTGAGTTTCACATCTTATAGTTAGCTAATTTAAGGCCAGGTAAATACTTTCCTCACAAGAAGCATATACAAACTGCAGAGCTCCCACAATGTAATAAATTCTTGCTATGTAGATTTTTGCACTCAACACCCTTAAATGTGAGGTAATCATTAAGTGTGCTTGTTAAAACTGCTTAGTACAGAGTGGCAGTGGTGTTAAAAAACCCTCTCTGTTTCTTCTTAATAGCCATGCCCACATAATCCAACTTAATTCTGTACGGGTTTTTGGCAATCAGTCATTTTCCTGGAAGTAGGGAGAGGTGCTCTTCCTTTGGGTCAAGGCACTAAAGACGCATTGCAAGTTAGATTAGTTTTTAATCACTGAAGAAAATAACTAGAAGACCTGGAACATGGTGCACCTGAGTGCAAAACTCTCCAGTAAACTTCTTTGTATACTACCACTTCAAGCCTATATATGAAACAAAAAAGCATCCACTCAAGAAATGGGCAGAGAGTTCTGAAACAGCAGTCACCAAATTTTTGAGTGCACAGCTCTAATATATGTTTTTTTAATTATTATTTCTAAATTGTACACATGGACTACTGAGGTTCTAAAATTTCTTTCTGCACTGCAATTGATCATCTCTTGTACCTCCTGCAGTGCACACAGCCCACTTTACAGACCTCTGCTCTGAAAGAACTTATTTTAATGTTGTACACTGTCCAAAGAAGCATTTTGCAGTATCTTATACATGAAAGATAAAAAAGAAAAACAACACATTTTGGGCTAAGGGGTTACACAGATGCTAAAAAACTGTCTTTTACACTAGCACATTAAAATATTCAGAAATTATGAAGTACAATATACATCTCAAACAGAAGCTTTTTATGAGCACAAACAAAAGATTGTTACTAAAATTTATCCACAGGATTAAGCCAAATTTAATTATGAATGGCAAGAAGCTGGTAGGCATATTTGGAAATGTATCCTCAACAACCTCCAGTGTATCTGAAAGACCACAGACCCACATAATAATTCTTAGCATCAATAGAAATGAAACCATTTGTTGCAAACTTCTGCCTTCAAAGAAATTCACATTCTATTAGCTAACTCAACCTCCCTTGTGCCCTCAGGTTTCATACAGACAACATAAACATTTTTTCCATAACAGCCACCATCAAAATGTAATCAAATTCTAGTTAGTCTTCTTTAAGAATTTGTCTCACTGGTAAGAATGCTGAGGACATTTTTAATTAGAATGACATTTCTTTTGTTTCTTCTGAAGTACAGAAGGGATGTTCTCACCCAAAGTGTTGTTCTGAGACTTTGTTGAATGGCTAATGTGTGGGTTAGGGTTTTAACTTGTGACCATCCCTGAACTCAGTGCTGAAGCCCTTGAGTTGGACATAAAAGACCTATGACATCATCATTTCACACTGATCCTCCACCCATCCCCTTGGCATGTGTCAAGTTTTCTACAAGGTTCCTAGCTTTGGCACAAGATCAATCTGATCTGTACTGACAAGGCTGACAGATTTTAGGGCATGCAAAGAAACAGAGAGAGTGAGAATTATTCTCGTAAATCTGAGGATCAGGACAACTTTCTTTTGAGACTTTCCCAAGGTTACAACAAAGACAGGGGAAGAAGCGGGGAACCAAGCCCTGGCAGATCACCCCTGGTGAGCTGAGGGTGAGTGTAGAAATAAGCAGCCTGCAGGGATCATGGGAGGAGTTTAAGCCTGCATCTCTGCTGAAGGTGAAGTACCTGAGGACCTGGATGCAAGTCAATTTCAGGCTGGACAATTGCCAGGGTTTGGCTGGAAGCGGTTTCTCCTTCCCTTGCTGCTTGTTTGCTATCTGGAATTCCCCATCTTGATTATCCTTTCTCTGATTACTCCATCCCATCCCTCCATCTTTGATCCACCTTCTCATCTAGACACTGGGAATCAGCTGAAATATTCCTGCCTTCCCCTGAGAAAAGTCTTAATTTTGAGTTACATGCAACCTTGCCTGCATATGGTCTTGTCAGACAGCCCAGCCAGTAGGTTCTTGTCCCAGTTTCTGATACATCTTCTTGTAGAAAAAAAAAAAAACGGGGGGGGATAGCGGGGGAGAAAGGAAAAAAAACAACACCCCAAAAAAAAACCCACCCCAAACCAACCAACCAACCAACGAACCAACCAAAAAAGAAGACCATCACTAATAGAATAGCAATTATATTATTCTAATATCTTGCAAAGTATGCTATAGTATATAATCCCCAGAGTGATTTGTAAACACTCTGTAGTGCACAGAAATCACCAATTTATCTATAAAAAATATATATTTACCAGAGTGGAACATCTATGAGTAAGTTATTCTCCATTAGGGGCTGCAGGGTTTTTCATTAAGAACTGACACTTTATACGTTCTCATAAATACTCTGTATTCTCCCACCTTTTTGTACTAGTTTCTCTCTTTCATAATATTCTTATGTACTCCAGATGATAAAAGAGAAGGCTGAGTTTCAGCTGTTTGCTGTTGAAGCACCAGTGGGTCATCTGCAATGAGAAGATTATCTGTCAAACAGTTGATCCAATTTGTCATGCTCTATTGTGATTTTAATAATTGTGAAGGAGGAAAGAAACTGATTTGCACAGAATCAGAAGCTGATCTAATTTTCCCTTCCCAACAGAATGCAGAATGCAGAATGCAGAGAACTCTGAGAACTCTTTTGTTTTTTTTAAATGAGAAAAGACCAAAGCAAGATTCTTATCCAGATTTGAACCATGATAAAGTTCAGAGAGGATATTTGGCTCTAAGTCTTGGGTTGTCTCATTACAGGAATAAGAAGTTCACAGTAATATTTAAGATTCAGATAATTTTAACATTTTTATATCATGGAAAGATATTTTGATTTGTGGTTTTAACTACAGAACAGGATGACTTTACTTCTGTCTGTGTTTCATTAAGTGCATTTTCATCTAAAAGCAATTCAAACTGAAAACTCTGCCTGGGGACAAGAGCGTTGCTTTTGTAAGGTTTCAAAGAGAAAGCAGGAATTGAGTATTTCTAACTAATATAGCAGGGTGAGAAGGAATGAGTTGGTAAAGTTCCACATACATTTGGACAAGCATATAACTTTTCAATGACTATCTGAAATGCTGTTCAAAACCTTTAGAAAGATGTTCAACATCCATTAACGTCCATACTATTCCCTATTGTGTCAGAATCTGGATTAAAATCACACAATCAGATGCTATCCTGATGCACTAGTTAGTATTTCTGTAAGAATTAGAAAAAGGTTCTTACACCCTAATACTGATCTGAAGCAAAGGCTTCCTGATTATTTAACTCTTTTTCTTGTTGTCAGTTTGTTTCTGAAAATTACTTCTGTATAGTCAATCTGAAGATGATAGCAAAAGATCTTAGTATTTAGCATGGTTGTGTTGCCCAGACTTTCCTGCATGAGAGTGGGGAATAATTTGTTTGTCAATAAGCTGCATCAAACCAAGCAGACATGTAGAATCCTTTAATTTCTTCTTCACCAACCATACAACCTTGTGTGGTGAATATTTTTTTAAGCCATAAAACACAGCAGCATCTCTTAACCGCCTGGCAAGAGTAATTTCCACAAAAGAGACAGGTAGCTATGTCAAAAACCACCTGCCTTAGGAGATGTTGGTTGCATCCACCATGTCCAAAATTTCCCATGGCTAGCAACTATTTATTATCTGCTAAGGACTGATGTTGGCAGTGGTTTCTTGTGATGTCACTAGAAGAGCAGTAATCATGATTTAAAAGCCAGGAGCTTTGAGTTATTGTTTAAGGTACTTGATTAGCTATTCTCCTCACACTTGTCTACAAGAAAAGACGCCTTTATGGGAAATTTTCCAGATCTCTCTTTATTAAAGAGAAGAGGTCACATTTTATTTGCTGCTAAATAAAATAGTATATTACATTGCAGATTATTATACCTAAGTGTGTGTGCTTGAATGATACTCCACAGAAAGCAAGTCAAGTGTAGAGCTATATTTTTTTTTTTTCTTGAGAGTCATCTTGGCTCAGAAAAGACCTTATCTCTCCAAATGTTAAAGGTTTTGTGAAACACTTATGATCTTGTATTGTCTGTATCATAATTTCAAATGCTTTCTGATGACTGTTTAAACATGAATCAAAGCATAGCAGGGAAAATTTTGCCTAGCAAAGGCCTGTAAAAGAAGTCATACTGGATTAGAACTTTAAGGACGTATTTGGTTTTGTAATGTACAACTTTCATGTGTACTTTTGTCTCATGAGTTTAGAGCTGAAGCTGTGTGTCCAGAGTGCAATTGGGCAGTCTAAAAGGGGTGGTGACTTAGCACTGACCTCACTTTGAGAGTTAAAAAAATTAGTCATCTTCTTAGACACAAAAAAATTCATGCAGACAACACTTCAACCCCATCTTTTAGGAACATTAGATGGCATAGCTTTGCTTTGTATAAATAATTTAAGATTTCAGGACAGGTGACAATCAGAAAAACTGCTGAACTGCAGGAGAAGTGGTACCTCCATCCAAAGGGACAATGGTGAAACTGCAACCCACCTGGCTGTATTTGCAGGAGCTCAAAATTTTCAGGTAACCACAGCCATTTTCTTCATAGTACCCCAAGGAGTTAGAGTCCAAACCACAAAGATTATTCTACATCCATCTTGCACTGGGAAGTGGTGCCACATGCATACTGCACATGTCCTGATGCTTTTCTGGTAATTCATTTATAATCATTTGGTTTCTGTAGCACTCATAACTTTAATTTGATTTATTTTTGCAGTTAACTTGCAGTTGTATTGTAACTTCCAGAACAGAAATCAGTTTCCTCCCCTGTAGTTCTTCTATCTGATCTAATAGTGGATAGAGTATTTGTAAAAAATGATTGCTTTTCTTGCTAAGATAGAATGGAACAATGAGGTGTGTTTTAAAAATAGCAGCTTCATAGAATTAGAGAGTCATAGGGATGAGAAGGCCTTGAAAGGTCATCTAGTTGCCCATGTGGCCCACAGTAAAATCAATTATACCCACATTATTTTTGATAGATGTTTAGCTAACTTATGTTTTACAGACTTTGAGGATGGAAACTCCACAGGCTTCAGTCTTTCACTATAGTTAGAAAGTTTCCAGTCTGAATCTTTCCTATTGTAAACAGAGCTCACTAGCACTTTTCCTCTCCTCATAGTTTACAGAATACAGATTTTTGTAACAGATTTTGTGTAAGTTTTGTGTTTCCCCTCATGCACCTCTTCTTTGACAAAACTACACAAAAAGCAAATACACATGCTGTTTAACCGAAGCACTTTTTTTTTTTAGGCTGGGTTTATAAGTCAAAGGAAGAGAAGGGACAAAAGTGATGGAGAGCCTACTTTAAACATTCAAGCTATATCTTGTTTACTATGAATTACTACCTCAGCTGTACCTTGGCACAGAGATCTGCAACTCATCACATGTGCATTACTTAATTTGATGCCAACTAAACATGCAGCAGCATGCTTACAGACATGAATGAGGTTGCCAGCTTTGTAATAGTGGAAAGATGGTTCCTCACAAATTTGTATGTAGATTACAAAAAAGATTTCTTTCAGGTCTCTTCCCTATTGCTAATATGAGAGTCATGGTGTTCTTGTAACGCTGCCTACATACTGATAATGTTATTTAGCCTGCAAATAACTAACTACATAATGCAACTCACTGTATTTTTTTCAGAAGCAATATTTACTACTTGAGATTATTTTGGAGGCCATACAAACTTATCAGGCAAAAAGAAATGATGGCAAGGAGCCAAATCTGCTGGTGATCTAGTGTTTGTCATCCAAAAGTGATCTGGACCTGCCAGTCCTGAACTCTTGGGACTGCTAATGTGCAAGTCAATGCCAAAGCATACCTCAACTACTTGGTCCTGGGGGACTTCATAATCTTTTGGAAAATCAGTTATCAAATCACATCAGTTGTGAGTTTGGATATTTGGGAGGATTTAAAATTTCTATTTACGACAGGCACTACAGACATTGGTGTTTCATATAGATCTTCCTCTCTTACATGTGCAAATGCAAGTTTTAGCAGCTGCTAAGGTCCAGAGTGCATCCACTTAACTTACTGAAGTTAAGTGTCTGGGTACAGCACCTGTATCATGCACCATAGTGCTCATGAGCCTAATCACAATACCCCTTTATTACTTCTTTCTTTTCCTTTCACTCTAGCATGCTCCTTCCCCCACGTCAAGTTCAATCTACAGTCTCATATTGCAATTGCCTTGGTTTGAGGACATGTCATGTTGTGTTGGAGTCTAAGAATAGAATGTGCTCATCAGTCAACATTTTTATGGTGTGCTAATCGTCACCACAGTGAGCTGATTTGGTACTCTGGATTTTGACCACTGCCTTGGTCAATCACTGAGCAGCTCTATTCATCATCTGCCTATTCTTATGGATTTTTTTTCCATTGTGGCCACTAGATTAAAAAAGAAAGAAGGGAAAAGAGGCCAAAAATCATGAAAATTCATGCCTCCAGTGAAAACTATTCAACACAATTTAATAAAGGCTGAAAATAACCTTTGTTAAAAAAGAACACACATCCAGTTAGTGCTGCAAAAATCCAGTCTAGACTGTGAATAAATATATTCTATGAACAGATCAAGGAATCTGATTTTATCAAATAGAAATTTTGTTTCTTAAAAAAAAAAAAAAAATTAGAAGAATGGTTTTCTTTTCTCAAAGATATGTGTGGATGGAAAAGTTATACTTTCATGTATTGACATGCTGTGAAAAAAAAATGAATTTTGGATACAGAACTTTAGTGCTTACCCCTTCTCACTGTTACTGTAATTAAGACCCGGTGGTGTTACTCTGACTGTATCCTAAGTTACTGCCATAGTCAAATAACACCTAACCCATTCATATAATTAAAAAAGCATTAAGATTCTGATACTCTGAGTGAACAGTGTGCTGCATCAGCAAAGAAAGCCAATAGGATGCTGGACTGCATCAACAAGGACATCACCAGCAGAGATAAAGAGGTCATGATTCAGCTCAACTCAGTGCTTGTCAGACCATGTTCAGTTTTGGTCCCCACTGAACAAAAAGGATGTGGACTGGCTGGAGAGAGTCCAGAGAAGGGCCACAGAGGACAGAGGACTGGAGCACATGGCATATGAGCAGAGGCTAAGGAAACTGGGTTGTTCAGTGTTGAGAAGAGAAGGGAGACCTTATTATAGTGTTCCAGTACTTAAAGGGGGGCTACAAAGAAGATGGATACTCCCTGTTTACAAGGAGAAACATGGACAAGACAGGAGGCAATGGGCACAAATTGGTCCTGGGGAGATCCCATTTGAACACAAGAGGAAATTTTTTCACCCTGAGGACAGTCAGACTTGGGAAAGTTTTAAGTCTCAGCTCAACAGGGTGGTGAGACACATTATATAAACAATAATATCAGAAGGGTTGGACCAGATGGTCCTTGAAGTTGCTTCCAACTTACAGTTCTATGACTAATGCTCTCATATGCTTTTATGAATGTCTCAGCTACTTTTAACAAGAAAGAAAAAGTATACTTAATAAATAAATGAATATCAAGCAGAACATTTATAGCTATATATATATATATAAGGTGTATATAAGGAAACTAAGAATACAGATTCAGACTGCGTTCCAACCCACTTTTCCACAGCTACAACTTCCAACAAAGTATAATTTTTTTTGGTGTCCTGGTTTGGGCCAGGATAAAGGTAATTTTCTGTGTTGTACTTTGGTTAACATAAAACAGGTAACATAACTTGTAACATTTGGTTAACATCAGTTTTCTAGCTGTACTAAGAAGTGACCTGCATGCCACATGGAAATGCTTTCCCTTCCTAAATGCAAAAATTTTGTTCTATTTTAGCAGACAATATCGTCTTTATTGGAAAGACCCAATAACAGGGATATTTCAGTCCCTAGGGGATTGCTGTAAGTTATTTGGTTCTTTCTAATATGGCTTCTACATCCCAACCACTTTTAACAGGAAATAAAATTGATCAGATTCCAAAGAATTTGCTTGGTTATAAGAAAAATTTTGGACATAGTATGCAGGTCCTTCTCTGTGTTGTTTGCCAATAGTGCAAGTATATCCCAGCCCTGACTGAGCCAGTCTGCGGGTTAGTTTGCCCAAGCCAAAGATAGTGCCCAAAAAGTTAAGCCTATTGTCCCACAAGGCAATGTCCCTTTGAGTAAGGAAAATGCTATATTTTAAATGAATAATACAAAATTTTCAAATGAAAGTGTATGTTAAAGGGGTTGGATTTATGTCCAAGATTTAGCTGAAAAATATAGGAAAAGGCAATGACCTTAGTGATGAAAATAAAAGTGAAAAAATCAGATTATGACCTAGTTAGGCCTAGCTCTATTACGAAACATAAAATACTATGCCCCATTCACAGAATCATAATAAAATTCCTTCTTGAAAGGGATGTCTGGAGGTGACAGTCTATGCCATTTCTGCCTGAGGCCTTGGTACCTTCAAAGTGATTTGAAGTTTCTCAGGGCATTGCCCAGCCAAGTAATGAAGCTCTTGATAGATGGAGATTCCTATTAGGGACTTGCCTTTCTAGTTCACTTTTTACTTTACTTCATTTCAAAGGATGTTTTAATTAAATATTTTGGCATTGAGCTTCTCCTAAATATTTTTTTCTAAAAGCTCTCATTTGAGAGTTGCTTTGGAGGTCTGACATATATAAGCATATATACCACTTGAGGAAAGTGGAAGAAAGAGGCACATTGAGGGTCTGTGCCCAAGGAAGACACCACAATTGTAAGCTTAAAGAGAACTCTACTAGGTTTGGGTTTTTTTAACTACTTAAAAAGAGTAGTCTCCCTGTGCTGTAGTCAGAGGAGCCTGAATACTCATGCAGGCTTACTGGGCACATTGCAGAGCTGTTGCTACTACTCAGGGGCTGTAGAAACCTAAAAAGGCTGCAGAATATTTAAAAGACATTTCAAACCAAGGACAGGATAAAAGATGTAACAATTTTAGGCTGGTGGTGTTCTCTTATGGCACAAACTTTACTGGTGTTTCCTGCAAATCTTGACAGCTATGCAGCTTCTGAGGATGGCATAGAACTCGTAACAGGAGAATGCAGCATGGTGCTGCTCTGTGTTGCTGATTTATATTCTAGAATAATTAAAGTACTGTGGAATGAAAATATGATAATTTTCAGTACACAATGGAATAATTGGACATGAGAGGAGGAAAATGAACTGTGATTGGGGCAGCAGTTAAGTACTGCAGGAAAATTGCAGTAATCCTAATGAGGTGCTAAAAAGCAAAATGAAAGCAGTCCTACTCTGATAGTTGATTTTAAAACCCTGTTGTTTTAGGCCTTTCATGTAAAATGTATTAAGCTCATTTTTATCTACAACACTTTATCTATTATTGTCAACCACTGTCACAACAGTGTGGTCTTCACCAAATGAGCCCAGAGACAAGGGGAAGTTGAAGTTAATAAAAAACGAACTATTAAAAAAAATTAAAATCTTATTTAAGCCCTGGTCAAGTATAGACCCTGTTTTAACTGTATTAGTTGTGAAAGTAAGATAAAAAATTGAAATAAACTCTGAAAGGCCTTACTATTTCATAAACAAAATATGTATACTCAGGGTTTCTTCAAGCATGGCTGTCTAACTCACAGATAAATATTATACTAAATATTCACCAAAATAAAACCAATTGTACATGAAGATAGATTTGCCTGGCATAATAAATACAACATTCATACAGAGCTGTGGCTTAAATGCATAAACGTGTCCTAATTTTCAGCATTTAGCCTTTTTCTATATAGGATTTCTTTCTTTGTATCTGCAGGGTTATCTGTTGGCTCAGTTTAAATAAGGTTTTCTCTGGCAATAATATTTCTAGCTTCAATGTGATCACTGAATTCATGCTAGACACATGCGCTAGCAAAATACATGGGTATATATTTAATTATATCTGTGCAAATAGACCAACTGAGGTCTTGTTTGATTAGAGCTGGATAGAGTCAGGAGTGTTCTGCAGAATTTTCCCAAACCTGCACCTTTTCTCATTGAGAAAGTGTTGGAAAGTAAGGAAAATTAAGGAGATTGATGGTCTAGGACTCAGAGAAAGGAATTTAAAGTCGGGAGCTTTGTTGTTATGTTAATGACTGCAAATACAAAGTGATACAAATACAAGTTCTGCCGGGGGAGGTTTAGGTTGAACATTAGAAAGAATTTCTTTACCGAGAGGGTGATCAAGCATTGGAATGGGCTGCCCCGGGAAGTGGTGGATTCTCCATCCCTGGAGATATTTAAGAAGAGACTGGATGTGGCACTCAGTGCCATGGTCTGGTAACTGCAGCGGTAGTGGATCAAGGGTTGGACTTGATGATCTCTGAGGTCCCTTCCAACCCAGCCAATTCTATGATTTTATCTCATCAAGATCATCAATAAGGACATTAAATAGGAGTGGCCATGGACAGCTCTTGCACATCTAGAATTACCTCCTTAAAGTATGCCCAGACTTCCCGGGCTTCTATGTCCTCCAGAACTGCCTCCCAAGGGATATCCCTCTAGGATAGATGGAAGGGGTATTTTAATTTACTATCTTTAGGCGAATATTAAAATCAGTCTACACATTTTCCACACTCTCTCTCTGTGTAGAACATCCCCTACAAAAATGATTTTTTAATTAAAAGGAACTGCCAGTGAACCTTTGATATACTGTGAAGCCAGAGAAAGTCTGACAGCGTAAGTATAATATGTGGACCAACCAAGTGAGAAAGCGGCTGAACTTGGAAAGAAGATTATAGAGTAAACAGCAAATCATTTCAACTGTCTCTCCCACACAAAGATTACCTTACCTTCAGGGAGACAAAGACAAGACCTGCCCTACAGCTGATTACAAGGCCCCAGCGGCTGCCAGAGCGGTGCGAGTGTGACATCTGCTGTGTGACCAACCCGCTGCGCTAGCCCAGGCCTGCAGAGGGAACATCCTCTCTGAGGAAGCTCCTGCCTTTGTACACTGTAAGGGGAAAACCAAAATCAAAACCGAACCAAAGCAAAAATGAAAAAAAAGCTAACCCCCCCCCCAAAAAAACCCAACAACAAAACAAACACAAACCGAACAAATAAACAACAAAGAAAAACCACAAACAAACAAACAAAAAAAACCAAAATGAAAATCAACCCCAAAACCAAACCAAACCAAAACAGCAAATTAGGATGGAACTGTTTCTGGTTCTCCAAAGTTTTCCCTTCTTGTCCCTTTTGAGCCAGTAAGTATTTCTCAGCTAAGCTATATATCAGTTCCTAAGGGGTTGATAATGGTTTTTTAACTTAATCATTACACAGTAGCAGTTTCACAGATATGAAGCATCTAAGGTGAGGGGAAAAAAAAAAAAAAAAAAAAAAAAAAATTTAACACTGAATAAAAGTTATTGACTTCAGTGAGTCAATGATCTAGAGGATACAGGCATCTAAAAGATCTGGCCCTGAGCTCTTCCTGGAAACACTAGACACTGGAAACACTAGACACTGGATTTAAAATGTGAGTGGAGCTGTCTGAACTCAACTGGAGGTGCGTGTGTGTGTGTGGGACGAATGCTGCTAATTCTTTACCACATCTTCAGTAGAATGATATTAAAATGCTATAAAAAATTTAGGACAAGTGTCCCACTCTCTTCCAAAAATAAACTGTATGATAAAATTTTCATAGTCCAAGGAAGAATTTTAAAGAGAGTTTGGACACACAAAGATATAGAAGTAGGATCAGAGAGGTAAGTCAGACTTGGATCCCAACTCCTTTTGAAGCCTTTTAATGGTTTTAATCTATGTGATTAAGTGCCAAGATAGAGTTGAAAAATTTATCTTCTTGGTTAATTAGTTAGACATCCAGCTCCCACCTGGGAACCAGTTTGATTCTCTGGAAACAGCTCTTATATCAGGGGGAAGATATAAGCACTTCCAGATACTGACTCATTCCCTTAAGTATATATATCTTAGGATGGATTAAATATTCTATAGAGGTTCTCCTCTTCTTCTATTGACAGGGGAGAGAGAGCAGGTAATTACTTTGACTCTTGTAATACGGTACTCACATTAAATGACCTTATATAAAGGCACCTCAGAAACTGCGTCAGAAATCACACTAGCTTAAGAATTAACCTGTTTGCTTCACTACCAGAATAGGAATTCTTGAATCAGATTATTTCCTAGATGTCCTCCAGTGACATAGAGAGCATGACAGTCCCATGAAACAAGCAAGTTCTTCAGGGAGAAAGTCTCTTGAAAATAAAACAAAGAAGACACATATGCAAAAGAAAATCCTATAAATTCCGTGAGCACCACCGAGCTAGGACTCTGGAGCAGTATACAGTGTACAGCTCTGTGAAGCATCAACCCTGAGGCTCACCTCTTATGTTGAGGGCAACCATCAGGAATGTCAGGTAGGGTTTTTGTTCTGCCTGGTGGGACAAAGAGAATTAAAGAAACATTGAGAATTTGGCCCAATTTATGTTAAAATTTTGGCAGAGCAGAATAATGTGTAGATATATACATTAATGCATTATTCTTAAAAATTTATCTCAAAATAACGGTTCCTTAGACTTAATCCAGACTGTAATACAACACCTGGTATCATTAATCAGTTCTGCTATTTACAGAGCTGACACTTGGAATGACCTTGAATAGGTCACAGTTCCCCAGACTGGTATTTTATGGCACAGGCCTAATGATTCACTTTAATATTTTTAAATTAATTCTCACTTTCCCCCTCCCCCCCCCACCTCTGATTCAGTTTTCCGCTTTCTGGTAACTGTCTTAGACTATTATCTCAATCAATAATGTTGTGTGTAGTCAGAGTACCTGACAGATGACAACATCTCTGTTATTTAAGGAGGTCTCTTATGACATGGGACCATCTACTTAGGGTAGTTAAAAAAAAAAAAAAAAAAAAAAAAAAGCTTTTACTTTATAATATACTGCAGTTGCAGATGAAAAGTGAAACAAAGAAATAAATAACCAGCTATAGGAATATTTTTTTCTCTTCCTGTCACAGAGCAATCTAAACTTTAGAATTTATTCTAGAAATATCCTAGCCTCTTAGAGGAAAATTATGCATGAAATAATGCAATTAAAACTGAAATAAAAGATTTAAATGCAGCCTCTAGAGGCATTGAATGGCACCACACTGTCTCACTCTTTACTGCCTTTTAAAGTGAATGCTCAATTTATAGGAAAACGTTTCCAGTCCTGTCTCTTAGAATCCTCTGGTTTTGATGGTACTAATCATAATTCAGTTCCCCTATGTCATGGGGACATATCAGCATTTCCTTCATGGTCCAAAACGAACAAACAGCTCCATGACCAAGCACAATTCGATTATTTAGTGCAAGGAGGAGTGTCCTAAGTCTTGATCTTTTTTTCAGAAGATATTCTCATATGCTTCCTGAGACTCTCAGTTAATACTTTGGCCATTGGCAGCCTTGGGAATGACATCTGAAAGATCATTGATGTTACTATTATGAAGTGAGTGATCTTTCGGACACTGTCTTCAATACTACTATAAATTACATGTGCCTAATATGAACAATAAGAATGATGGAAAACATGACACACACATTTGCAGTGATGTAACAACTTGCAAAGAGCCTAAACTTGGGTCTAGGCTTTGGTTTTGTTTGGGTTTTTTTGTTTTGTTTTTTTCTCTTCCTTCAGCAATTTACAGGAGTTTTGATGACAGACATATAAGAAATATCAGCAATATAAATGAACATATTTTTTCCGGATTCTCTGCCCCAAACCAATGACTTCATAACTGGCCTAATTCGGGAAGGAAAATTCCTGGTGAAAGAGGAAGAGGTTAGGCCAATTTTTAGTTCACAGAACTTAATGAATATGTTATATATATCTACTGGCATACTAGGATTGTAAATAACTGCTAAAGTCTCTCTGACTGTAGTAAACTACATTGAATAATAACAGAAATTGGTTTTCTCAGCAAGAACAGAGATCTGTCTATGGAAACCTCTCTCTGACTGTGAGCAATGAAAGCATATTGTGACATCAGAATAACTTTAGACTAAATGTAGAAAAATGTATCTGCATTTCAGAAAACGCTACTTAAGTATGGATATGTCTGATTGCTAACTTGAGTAGCTGAAGTACCACAGACGAACACTGAGATTTGTTGGCTGAGATCAATACTGTGGTGCAGAGCTTGTAAGAAGCAATCCCATAAAATCTATTTTTTGAAAACAAGCAAACCATAAAGACCCACTAGCTTGTTACATGGAAGCTCTAATATAAGTGCCATGAACACAGTCAACATTTGAAATAGATGCAGTTATATTTTTGCCAGTTTTCAGGAGATATGAGTGATATATTATTACCTGAAGACTTGACACCAAGAATACACTGATCAGGGCACCCTGCAAACATGGTCACACCTAGCAAGTCCTGACTGGCCACATCCAGCAGAGTTTCTATTTGTGTGACCTCTCAGTGATCCAGAAACCTTGATTATGTTCCCATTCAGTGGGGTAGTAGATCACTGTTGGCAGCAACAGTTCACTGAAATTTTGATCATGTTACAGTACTGTAATGTTTGAACACCATCATTTAACTGTTTTAAGTTGTGCAACCTTCCAAAATGTTAAGTTATGCAAACAAATTACAGAAGCAATATCTCACATTGCAAGAAAACTAAACTGGCTTCCCCTTCATCATACAAACAGGAACATGTTTGTCAAGTGTTGTTTTGACTAACACTCAAGAAAAATAACAGATTTTGAAATTATTAATTTTTTAATTATTTTTTTAACTCTGTCTAGAAGGGGGCAAATAATTTAATGTTGCAAATGTTCCACATGTTTATTTTGTTTAATTATTAAACATCATTGTTTACGCTGCTGCTAAATTAGTATTTTAGGATAGAAATTTTTATACAATCCTTGAAGCAAGACTGTCAATACCATGATTATAGTCTTTTAGGCCTAAAAGTGCAGCCAATCATATTAGCATGTCATCCAATATGCTAGTTCGTATGTTCTAAGTAACATATTTGAAAATATTATAGAGGCAATACACACAGCAGTTAACATCCAAGAATTCTAGTCTTTAACTCCTGCATGTATCATAACCCTTCTTTGCTTGACATTTTCCAGACCTGTTAGTAGCATAATACCTAATAACATTTTTCTCACTGTGAAAAAAGACCCATAAAACAGCAGGTCTCCAACGGTGAGAGAACACAAGATGTGAAAGGACAGCATTAGATACAGGTTGCTTCACAACCTGCACAGAATTTACTCCTAACCCAAAGCTAATGGAAAAACATCAGTAGTGCTAAAACATAACTAGATCCTGTAGAATAGAGAGGACAAAGCAGACCAGACATGAGTATTACAGAGTTGATATGACAAAAGGTATTAGCCTGAGTATAAACTTAATCTGAATGCCAGATGTAACAAAACAGACAGGAGCAATGTGCCCCGCTTGTAGACATGGCTGTAGACAGAAACTCAGAAGGTATTAACAAAAACCATTGTGACTAGAAACATTTGTAGGAAAAAAACCCAATAAAAATGTCTGTGACTACAGATTTCAGAACAGCCATTAGAAACCCGTGTACTAGATAACCATTACTGGCATGTGACTTTCACCCCTTACTGGCCCATAAGGGCTAATATGCTAATATTAGCCAATATGCTAATAAGAATCTGAAGGTCATTGCAGAAATGTGCAGATTTGTTGTAGAAGCGAGTGGTACTGACAGAACATAATTATGAGAAGCTTGATTTGTAGAGGATGGACTGCTCTATATAGGTAAGTAAGCAGTGCCAGCAATAAGATGTTTTGTAGATGCTTCGTCAAAAAGTGTATATATAAATACCAAAACCCGCCACAGTCCTTGATGGTAGATTTTGAGGGTGTCTAAAGAAATGGGGTGTTTTACAGTGACTCATGTAATAAAAATTAACCACAGTATG
Organism: Heliangelus exortis; assembly: GCF_036169615.1. Lineage (NCBI taxonomy): Eukaryota > Metazoa > Chordata > Aves > Apodiformes > Trochilidae > Heliangelus > Heliangelus exortis. The sequence goes on along the minus strand of NC_092454.1, from coordinate 16,833,326 downwards.
CCAGAAGCAGAACTAGTGCAGTACATATTTCTGTATGGTGGTAAAAGTACTGCTTGCCTTAGATCTATACTGAAAATAAAGATCTAACCTGCCAGACAGGAATAATGGAGAAGGCAGGAGAGTCCTACAGGGTTACACCATTAGTTTAATGAAGAGGCTTCTTCTCCTTAGCCTTAGGCTTTTGTCCTAAGTGACAAAAAATCAAGGTCTATAAATGTGTGGGAATTTGATGCGCCACAAGGAAGAAAAAGTATATGGTATATATAGTATAGTATATATAGTGTTGGTACTATTTGCTACTAACTGTAGGCTTTTTAATTCCTGGCTTTAGGATTTACATCTGAAACTTAAGCACTGTACCATTTTCTTTCTATTATTATAATTCCTATAATTGTTACTATTACTACTACTACTGCAACCTTCCACAGCAACCTCACATAGCCAAACTCTTTATGCAAAAGCAGGTGCTTGGCAGCTACCAGCATACTGCGGTTCTTCCTGACATGCAAAATCCCAGGCAGCATTTAGGGAACTTTGAGAGAGGCTACAGAGATGAAAAGCACTCTGCCATCTTAATCTTTAAATTTTCCATGTTTTAAATGAGAATTTCTAGTACTTAATATGTCTCAGGTGTTTTGCAGTAGCTGAGCAACAGCTGCTTAGAAGCACTCACAATATTTTCCATTGTTTTGGCTGGACTGAGCTGTGAATTCACCCTGCTGTTTCATATTCTCTCAGAGTATGCATTATGAAAATCCAGGAGACTATCTAACTTGGACTTTTCATTTTGGCCTGCTGGGATCTTTTTTGTGTGGAGTTACTCTGGGAATTCAGAAAAAGGGGAGTTTAAAATTTATAATTATTTGTGTCTCACGTTTTCTTTTCCAAAAAGGAATTTTCACTCTCCTTTTAATACTGGCTTAAAAGTCTGAATCACTTTCCTGCTCATTATAAAACTCTTCTTCCACATAAATTTCTAACTGCAAGTGCAACTGTGACATAATTTATTTAATATTAAAAAAAAGCCTTTATATTCCCTGCTCTCATCTCACTATTTAATATGAATGTGGGATTAGTTTCTTTATAAGACATGCAAGTCTGCCCTTTCAAAGCAATTATTTTATGAGGTATTTCAAAGTTTGCTTTGTTTTTATGTAATACTGACAAGTATCAGGCTCTGTGTATCTGAGCAGAAGTTCTCAGACTTTATCAGCTACACAGTAGGTGTGTTTGCACGTCTTTAATAACAGCTTCCATATTGATACTACCATGACGTTAGTAGCTGATCAAGTTGTATCCTGTTTTGAGTTTGCAGAGAATGGAGAGGAAAAAAGCAGAGAAATAAAATAAGAGAAAGGAGTGAATTACACTTGATGAAAGGATTCAGGAAGGCATCAAATTCTGCTGGGAATCAGTCAGGATCATACTCTCTCTTGACAAAATTAGAGTTGGAAGGCAAATCAACAGGCAGGAATTAGAAGCTGAGTATAAAAAGATTATATGAACAACATTAATACAGAAATTACACTCATGCTGGTGCCAAAAATCTTGGATGAATGCACATCTGATGTATCCAGATTGTACTTTAGGAACTCAGTCTCTGTGAGATATGCGATCAGTTTTCTTTTTGTATTTAAACTAAAAGAAATTAAAAAAAAATATAATAATTGTTCTTTGAGCCAGTGTATAATATAAATATTTTGAAAGTGTGTATACATGTGATTTCAAAAGCACTCTTACCTTGCATTTCTGTTGAATTCAGATCTATCTATTGAGTCAGCAGCTACTACTTGTTTCCTTCATTTATCTGTCATGTTCCCTTGGTCCATCCAAAAACCATGTAACAATTAAACCGTAGATTTTTAAATCCATTTACTTGCACAGTACTGACTTTTTTCCTTTCTTAGACTCAAAAGAAAACTCAAATATTAAAGGAAAATAATTGCAAAGACTGATAAAAAGTATCAGGTGAATTTCAAAGATGGTGTGCAACTTGCAAGACATATATGATCATACAGAAGTCCATCTTTTTTCAGTAGCTTGTCTACAGCAATGCCTGGGAGCAGCTGTATAAAGAGGAGTACTAGAAATAAGGCAAATGCAAAGGTTTGAGTTTCTTCTTTCATGATCTAACTCCCTGGCTTCCTGCCAGTAGTATAGGGACTTTCTGAGCTACAGATTGATGTGGGATAATCAAGCTATATGATATATTTACCCTCTTCTAATGTATCGTGTCTTTCTTTTAGCTTCTGCAACATCCTGTGGCAATGCATTTCACAATATCACTGTGCGTCGTGTGGAAAGTACCTCATTTTTTGGCATTTGATTTTGTATATTTTGTTATGTGCCTTGTAGTGCTTGTCTAATAAGAAATAATTATGCACCATTAATAATCACGTTTTTCTCTTAAAAACACCTTTTCCACAAATTGGATATTCAAAGCCTCTTTATGGTATGGAGCCCAGAGCTGTATATTCATACCCCTGCGTTATTTTTAACTCTATCATGAAATGTGTATGTCTCAGTGCCTGAACAGTATACAGACTGGAAGTGACCCTAGCGCCATGATACATAGCTCGCTCTGAAATTTTTTCCTAGTAATTTCTATAATTTAATTTGTCTTCTAGGCTGCAGCTGAATACAGAGTTGATATCCTCAAAGGACAGTCACCATTTCTTTCTTGTTAGAAATAATTTGCAAATAACGGCATATTTTCTCATCTCATTATTCTTCTTTGAGGAAAATAGTGTCCCATTAAGAGCAAATTCTCCTGTGAAAAACAAATTAAATTACTTATATTTAAATCTTTGTGCATGGAAATATTTTCATTCATTTTGGTATTCCTATACTTTGAAGAACTGGAATACCTATGCAGTATGATATCCATAGTTGGTATCGTGATTTACTTCATAGTCAAAGGACTTGGAATGTTTCAAGTGGGCAAATTCTTGCACATACAAATACTTATCAACCACTTCCAGGTAGAAGTGAGATCCAGTTTTTGCCACTTGCGTAAACAGTTGACAAGAAGATTGAAAGAATAATCCAGAATATGATAGATATAATACTGTGAAAAATAGACATTCCCATTTAATCTGAGTTCCCACATAGCACAGTTCATTATATTTCATCCTGTTAGTCTTTATGGATTTATTTTAGAAAGAAAAATATCTACAGGTAACTTCACCACTTTCCCAGTGGTTACACCTGCTAAAAAACTGCATGTGATTTTTCATTGTGTTTATCTTCTGGAGTTATAATAATTCTGATCTATCTCTGACAGATTCATGAGTTGCCTTTTAGCAAATATCTACCAAAGTATCTCGAACACTGCACAGAATAGAAAATAAGAGCTATTCAGATAATTACAACCAGACGTTATTTGTTTTCCCTTGGAAGGATTACTTGCCCAGTTACTACTTTCAAACATGTTGCATTTGATATTATGGGATCATGTGGAGCTAGCAACTATATATTACAAAAGCCTTTAGAAATCAGCACAGATTTCAGAGTACAACTTCACAGGAAATAGCCGTAAGTATGTCTAGAGGAAGAAAAGGGACCAAAAACTATTCCAAATATAGCTTGCTTTTTTCCTAGCAGAATTTACAAAAGCACCTTTATCTCACTGACCCTGACTCATTTAGGAAAATCTGTAAACATCCCTAGGCTTTCTTCTGCATTACACCTGCAAATACTTTGTCCAACAACAGTGACTCTGAAATTATTTCTTTTTAAGTTTTCATCAGTATCATATTTTTTTTATGCTCTCACAGACAGACCAGGTAGAGGACAGCAAGTGGAATACAAAATTACTTGTGGATGGCTGAAAGGAAGTGACAGAGACAAACAACCCCAGGCACTCTTCTCAGAGGTGTTTTTCATTTAACACATGTTGAAATAACCTAGATTGAAAAATTCCAGATGTAAACTCAAAATTCTTTTCTTTCAGAAAAATAATAAATCTATAAAATAAACAAGGAATTGGTAGCAGGAAAATAAATGTGTTCTGTGCAAACTGGAGAACTGCTTACAAATGAACACAACTATTAGACTCTTCAGAGCTTAGGGGTGGGGCATTATTACAACTTTCACTGTTGCTTGGGATAGAAAATGTGAAGAAAAGGTGATCTGGTGACATGAAAATAAGGTGTGTGAACACTTTTATGAAGACTGTCTTATCTGATCCTCAGATGACCTGATAAGTAAGAAGGGAAAATAAAACACACACTCTGGGTGCAATATAAATCAGATACTAATTGCCAGAGGCACAAATTTACACTACATCAGTACTGGCTGTACCAGTGGCAGTAGAAGAGCTATCACAGCACTAGGACATTCTTTTCCCAAAGCTCCGAGTTCCATTGTAGCTGTTCCAAATGTGAAAAAATTTTATGGGCACATACTAAATTCAAGAGGAGTTTCTGGTTCAAAGACAGTTTTCAGTCAGCACTAAGCTCTGTGAGGAAAAGCTTTCTTTCCTAGAGTGAAATATAATCATTACAAGATAGCTGCCAGATTGGAAAATCCAACACATATAATTCCAAAATAAATCATTAGATATGGGCATGGTTCAAGTAATCTTAATGAATAGCTCAACATGGTGTATCTGATCATTCAGTGTTGGGGCACTGAGCCTCTGCACCTTGAGGTGCCCCTCGTTTTCCATTTTCTTAATGCCTTGGCAGAGACACAGTGATCCCTGAGCATCTTTGGAACTTCTTTGCCACAGAGCAGCACTCCAGAAGCAGAGAAGCTTAACACTGCTGGGGGATGGCTGCATGTCCAGTAGACAGAGAAATTGAAATACAGGTTCCTCAGCAGTTCATTGGCAGAGCATTGGCAATGTATCTCTTTGTTTCTATTTAATATTAATTCTCAAAAGACAATACATCCCCATGAAACCTCCTTAAACTTTATTGAATTGCCACTCTCCAATAAAATTGATTTTTGTTCCAAACATTCCTGTGCAACCTTATTTCTGGGGCAATAAAAAAAAAAATCAGAAATTATACATCAGCACCTAGTTGGCAGCAGCTCCCCATGCTCATGCCCAGAAGTGATAAAACACGTAGAAGTCCAGTTCCACTGAAACCTAACAAGCAGAAGAAATTATTTTTTAAATTGATTTTAGGGTTTTTAGACATCAAAAGCTTTTGAAAACTTCACTCTTGGTCTTTGGCCAGACTGCAGAAATTTTCTTGCTGAAATTTTCTCTGCTGAGTCAGAGGCTGAGAGTCAGAGTCTAATGCTGAGCATGATGCTCAGGTACTCTGCAGAGCTCACTGTGTGGGTGAAAAGAAACCTTTTAATTTACAAGCTAAGCTGAAAAAAAAGTCTCAGAAATTATTTCCTTCTGCTTTTGCAGGACTTCTATTATAATGTTCTGCTGCTTCTCCATATATTTTCCAAAATAAAATTTTGTTCCCCTCTTTACCTTTTATCTGTGTAACCAGAAAAGTTGTTTTGCAATGACTTCTAAGCAAGACAACATACTGCCACTAATATGTCCTTACACACAGAAAATTGCCAGGCACCTAAGCTAGCTCCCAGGGTGGCAGGTCCTATGTACTGCGTGTGGCAGACTCTGACATTTTTACTCTTTTTCTGAGGAAATGGTTTCTTTCAGTCATTATGAGAACGAAAGTAGGAAAACAGAAGACCACAACTTTGTTGCCTTTTCTGTTATTTTCCCTTACTTTTCTCTACATTCAGTATCTCAAGCACAGAGTGATTAATGAGAATTGGTGACCTTATTTTCATTTTGAAGATTATTTAAGTACATGGTTTAGCAAAGGGCACTCATTTGCTGTTATATGCCATAAAAGGTCTGTTTCTGTTGCATGACACTGGCTGATACCTTTTCTTTTTAAAGGTTTATACAGCTCTGACCCAAATGCCTAGGTCCCACTAGAAGTCATTGAAGTTCCTATGCTGCTCAGTGCAGAGGAGTTTTTTGTTAAACCTAATTATGTTGTTTCATTGCATTGTTCTAACATCCAGGAATCTCAGCCACAAAATAAACTGCAGTGCATCAGCCATACAGGTGCCGAGAATCCAGAATTTGCCACCTCGGGCTTCTTCTCTGTCCCTTCCACCAGTCTAATGCTGCCTCCATTGTTGCATTAATACTCATGTTTGTTGCCTGGATGTGCTGGCTTTCTGTGGAAGAGTGTGTAGGATTCCATGCCAGAAGAAATTTCATTGCTCAGTGTCTCAGTTTCCTATTCTGTAAATTAGAAGGCAACAACAATACTTCCCTTAGAAGTGCTCTGAGTGAATCTTAATGTAGTCAATATATTCATAGCTGTGAATCAGCTAACAACTGTGGAAATGTAAGGAAAAGAAATATCTAATAATGAATAAGATGTTATATTCAATCAAAACATTACCACAATGAAGGCATCCTAGAGGGTATTTCTAATTAAAAGAGATGAGAGACATACAGGATATGTTGGACATGTTCCCTCACCTATTTGTACATAACATTTAAAGTAACACCATCACTGTGTTTGGTAATATAAGAATTTGATTGTCACCAAGCTATCTAGAGTACCTGCCTAAACCAGCACCCTCAGACATATGCTGAAGTAGAGCTATAGCTCTACACAAGCGTATGTTCAAAATGAACAGGTATATCTATTCTTACACCTTGGATAACAGCTCCAAGCAGCTGAAGATTATTTTTCATTTTAGCCACTGTTTTTAGCAGTGTAGTTTTCCTCTCATTTTTAGTAAATACAATTTCATCTATGTACTTATAGATTAGGAAATAAGGATAAATCAGAGGAAACAGGGACAGAGACCACCCAGAAAGCACTTGGGAGTGGCTATCTTGTGTATCACAATTTTTCAGTTACCTCATGAGACGACAGCACATTTTGGCAAGTCAGGTTCACTCAAAGCACCTCATGTGTACTCCTGACCTCAGGGCGAGACTTTCTATAGGGGAAACCTTTTTCTTCACAGTTTAATACATACATATGTATAGTCATGTAACAGTTTTTGACATGTCAATATACACCAAGCTTATTTCCTTTATTTTTTTTTTTTAACGATTATTGCAACTGTTCTTTCCTGGGAAAATAAAATAAAACTCTTGTGAAATAAGCATTCTCTTAAAGTGTAAGCCATTTAGAAACCAAATGTCCAGGTTATATTCTATATCATGAACCTTAAAAGGTATCCTCTTGCAGCCCTAATCTAGATGTCATCTTATTGAGACGATAGTCTTTATTCTCATACTGAAAGAACATGAAAAAAGAATCATATCATATTCAAAGAGAATCAGATCTCCCAAGTGCAATGCTGAAAAAAGATTAAGTAACACTACAGGGTTTTTTAACAGGGTTTGGTTTTTTTTTCCTTCTCTAGTCAAGAAGATGAACTAATTATTTGTGCCTGATGAGCACTATCAAAGATTTATATAACTAAAATCCAAACCTCAACATTCGTAGATCTTTAAACACCTCTGTACTTAAATGCTTACACATTAAGTGGATTTTGGCCATAGATCTGTGGCCAAATGCCCGATTTGATAATGCTGTCCAATGCCTCAAAACAACTGATCATGATAATTATGTGTTTACATAATTCATTGCAGTAATACATATGGAGGCAAATGAGCAAAATCTACACTAATAGAAAGAGGTAATAGTATCAAAACTAATTGTGCAGTTAGGCAAACATGGAAGAGAACTACTACTGTTGCATATGCCATAAATTCCATTCAAATAAAACCTAAGAATGCTCATTTTCCTGCCTGCATTTTGATTGCCATTACTTGCGGGGTTATCATATGTTACAACCATGCAAATGTTCCAAGTTAAAAATAAGTTTTAATACACCATTCCTTAGAGAAGCCAGAAAAACAGTATTTTAATAATTTTAATAATTTACTTAATATTTTATTATTTTAATCAGGCAATGGGAACAACCAGTTTGTTGAGTTGCTTTTTAGGGTCCTGTTCTGAGACAGGACTTCTCCCTGAGAGAAGGAAAAAAGTTAATTTTGTAAGCCCAAGTTTTGTCTGGAAAAGCTAGCATTGCAACACAGAATTTATGAATATGACCATGACAGCTGGATCTTAGTAGTCAAACCAGGATGACCATTCTCTGGTACAACATGTAGAGGCATCTTTACTCAGTATAAAGGCACTTAAAATTCAGAAAACATGAAGGAGATGGTACTTTTTTGAGATATGAGGTTCCTGGTGGGCATCTGCAGGCAAATAATACAGATCACTGAAGGTAAGTGTGTTACATCTATTCTTTTAAAATAAGTGTGTTACATCTATTCTTTTAAAATAACTGAGCACATTTTATTTTCTTTTTTAACAGTTGGCAAATATGGTACTGCATTTTATGAAAGAGCACTATATTTTTTCTGTCCCTCCTGGACTTTTCTACTGGGAGCTGATATCAGACAGGGCTTTCCCCAGTGAGGGGATGAACAAACATGTCCTCAGTGTTGTGCTTAAGCCAGCTTTCCTTGGGGAGCATTTTGCACTTTTGGTATTGTTGAGAAACAGCCCTTCCCTCTCTGCCCACGCAACCAATGACAGCACCCAGAAAATTCTTGCTTTTATTGTGCTATTTACTTTTATAAACTAATAAGTAATTATGTGACATAAAATATGCATTCTCTCTTTTTGGTAGCTATTACATGTGTTGTTGTTTGCCACTGTCCTCATCTTCTGTGTGTTGGTGTGCTGTGTGTTTTTCCATAACTTATGAGTTGAGAACTGCTGCCCCAAGAATTGTAATGGAAAAGGGCTTCCTGCAACAGAGGGCTAATTACTACTTTGATACAGGGCTGCATTTTGTTCAGAAAGAGGTTTCTGACTTCACAGGCACAACTTCTTAGTGGCATTCCTTGCTGTGTATAACATACTGGATGCAAGGTTGTAGCAAAAGCATGATTTTTTTGAGGCTGATTTCTTTCTGGACTGTTGTATGCATGTACATAAGGCAAGCTCTAGCTTGAAGTTCAGTTTGCACACGCAAATTTCAGAGGACTGTGGAGGAGAGTATAGTGCACTCATCAAATAGCCTTGATGAGAATCCAAATCTGATTATGCTGAGGCAAGCTAATAGTTTGGTAAAGTCTTTGAAAGCTCAGGTTGTTAGATTTTACTATTGTAATGCTTGTGTTAGATCTCAATTGTATTGCTTCCTAAGTGCAGCAAGGAATCTACACATTTTGTTTATTTTTCTATCAGCTTACATCTTTCACACAGGAGAAGAATAATTTGAACAAAAATGTGTACTTGATGATGTCTCTAGTAACAGTGCAAACCCAGCTGGCAGGAGTGCCAGGTATTCTGATGCTAGGCCAGGACCTGTGCCCCAGTGGTGCGGTCACTTTGCCTGTGAAACTTGAGTGTAATTAAAAAGAAACAGATGCAATACTGTCTAGAGTGAACACAGGGAAAGTTAAGGAGATGGGATTTTAGTCCATAGAGATTTGCCAGGAAAGGTAAAATGGACACAGCATTATCTTCTCTTGTAGGTGTTCTCCATAGAATAACAGAATATTTTGGGTTAGAAGGGTCCTTAAAAGGTCACCTAGTCCAGCGTCTCTGCAATGACAAGGGACGTCTTCAACTAGATCAGGTTTGTCATAGCTCTGTACAACCTGACTTTGAATGCTTCCAGGGATGGGGCACCTATCACTCTGGGCAAGCTGCTACAGTGTTTCACCCCCCTCATTGTAATATATTTTTTTTCTTTTATCTAGTCTGAATCTACCCTCTTTTATTTTAAAATTTTTGTCCCTTGCACTATCACTACAGACCCTAATAGAGTGTTTGTTCCCATCTTTTTATAAGCTCCCTTTAAGTACTGAAAGCCTGCAATAACATTTCCCAGGAGTCTTTGCTTCTTGAGGATGAACAATCCCATTTCTATCAGCCTGTCTTCATAGGAGAGGTGTTCCATCCCTCTGATGATTTTTGTAAAAATGACAGGTTCTACTGCCAAGACTACATTGAAAAAAAATAACTTTTATACTAACAAACTGTGAGCATAGAAGCAAGCATTTTCTTGAGCAAAAAAATGCATGGTTTTTCCCAAGTGAGCCTTTGGAGCTGCTGGAGGAGAATTAAAAAATAGTTCATCTCAAACATTCAGGAGGTGAAAGCAAAAGCAACTGAGCTACTAGGTGAAGGTGAAAGACCCTGCAGCTCAGGTGTGACTGAAGATAGATATCAGTTCAGAAGTGAGTATGCAAAATGGCCAAATTTCCAGGCTCACTCTCTGGTATGTCCTGCAGGATGCAAAACCTGTCCACTAAAAAACAGCTTGGAACAGCAGATCTTGCCCAGGCTTTCTCATACGAGAAGTCTGATTCAGTATTTACACTGAAGAAACAATCCTGTAAATTGCTTCCTCTGTTAAGTAGCCCTTAGGTGGTTGGCCCAGCATCCTGACCCAAAGAAATAAAATTAAAAAAGTAAAGATTTGTAGATAAGTTCAAATCAGCAGAGAAAGAAAAAAATTTTTTTACTGCTAAGGGGCTCAGTGAAGCAAAAATCCCCACAAACAGCCCCTTCAAAATAGCTAACTACTATAGCATGATTTTCATCAAGTGATCACATCATGTTGATTAATCACTGCAGGAAATGAGTATCTCAATTCAGGTTTCATACAGACCAGCAAAAGGGTGCAAGGAAGTCCGTGCTGCATATTGCTACTATACCTTTCAAGTTCTTATGGCCCTCAAGAGAAATGAGGCATTCATAATGTGAGGGGAAAATAAAAATCATAGAGAGTGTCATAAATCTAAAGGACTAAGTTGTGGAAATCACATCTTTAAACTGACACAGGTGTGATTAACTGGCAATGGCTTTTACAGTTAGAAAAGTTTTTGGATATAGCTATTTGCCCAGAGAAAGCTTCTGGTGGGAAAAAACAAAAGCAAAAAAACCCGAAAACAACCCAACCCAAAACAAAACAACAAAAAAACCCAAAATCCAAGCACAAGTATTTAATTAGATCCTTGTCTGGGGGCTTGTGGGATGGAGTATGTTAAAAGACAAACCTTTCACCTCAAGAAGCATGGTTTTGAATCTGCTCTGATCACGGAGACCTAACTTTCCAGTAGACATTGGCTCACATTGTTTTTATAAAACTTCTCATGGGATTCAGTAGTCTCTTTTCCGCAGAGCACTGGAATAAATCATTGCTCATGTCTGTGCTCTACTTGCTCAGTTGCCTTTGCAACTTAGACAATCTGTGTATTTAAAAGAATGGTCCCCACCTCCCCATATTCAAATACTACCTTGCCAGTCAGAGTTAAAAGGATATATGCATGAGTATGTATGCATGTAAAGTTAAAGAAAACAAAGGTAATTATTGTTGATACTGAAGTGGCATGAATCATAAATAACTTAAATGCTGTGGAATCACTGCTACTTACTCAGGATGTAGGAATAATGCTACAAATCAAAATAATAGCATCCTTCAACCATTTTGCATTTGCTTTCCCCACAGGAGACTGTACAAAGTGAAAAGTAAACATCCAGTGTCTCAAGAAATGTAACCTTCCACCAAGGAATATGTTTATTGCTGCAAAGGAAAGATCTAGGTCTAAACAAACAAACCTCCAGAGTCAGACCAGGATGGCTGTGCCTGTACAACCAAATGGCACAGGCTAGGGAACACTACTGGGCACGAAACACAGCTGTACAGTTTATAAAACTGCTAGAGCAATCCCTTGCAAAATTTTACCCTATGTAAAATCCTACACATTTCCAGTCAACATGCCCAATGAATTGTCTTTACTGTAGCTTTGTTTCTTTTTTTGCATTCATGCATGCTAGAGTTTGCAAGAACACATGTGAATAAGCAACCACAGAGCAGCCAATGCAAAGGAAGTTTACACAAAGTAACACCATTTACAGATAATAGAATTGGCCAGATAATTCCAGATGATATAATACTGTTCTATTACAGAGAATAAGAGTCCAGAACTTTTGGTTTTATCCAATGGGATCCATCCATAACCAGTTTTCATTTGGAACAATTAATAAACTGTTGCACTACACTGAAGCATCTGCTGCTCAGTCCACGGAAACTCCACTTAAAAAGAAACAATAAAAAAATCATAACAAATTTCATACACACATGCCAACAAATCTTTGAGTATAAGGAAAAGTTCGGATTGATTTGGGTTTTACAAATGTGAAAAATCTCTGTGGTAAGGAAAAAAAAAGCATATAGCAGCTTATTGATAACAAAGACCATTTAAAACCTACTAGTGTAAATTGTTCAAGCATCTTAATCTGGGAGATCAATAATATTCCTTAAAGTAACAAAGATCTAATTAAGCCTTCCTAATAATAACAACACCAGAAAATATCAATCTGGGAAGGCAACATCAGTGATCCAGCTTGAACCCTATTTAAAGACATAGCCAGAATACAATTAGGGATTATTTTAAATTTATGCTGCCATTTCATCTGCTGCAATTTTCATCTTTTGATCAGATGAAAGAAAATTACAAGATGAAATTGTATATATATATGAAACTCTTTAGCTTTTAAAAGCATCCTTGTCATAATCCTTCAGCCACACATTCTTGTTCTCTTGTATAAATTATTTATTTGTACACATGCTTTTCATATTGCAGAACTATAATTTCAATGCTTCTTTGGTATTCATGACTGCATAGTTTTGCATTTTAACTGAAATATCCTCAGAAATGTATTTTGGTGATAATATCTGATGCTTTTTCTGAAGGATAGCTGTGTAAGCAAAGAGTGGCAGGGAAGAGAACTGCAATGGATCAGAAATTCAGGTCACATTAGCAAAACTATGCAGAATATGAACTCATTGAACAACACAACAAACAGCAAAATGGTCATCACCCCACCAAGCTCTCTCGTTTTTATAGAACTTCTTGGTAGTGCAAGAGATTATGAGAGACTTCATAACCAAAAAAAAAAAAAAAAAAAAAAAAGTCTGGATCAAAAGATAATCCAGCCTGTCAATGTTAGAGAGGTGCCACAGCTCAGGTTTACCAAGCTGTTCATCAGATACTCAAATACCTCTGTAACCAGACCATAAAATGGATCAAATGCTGCTGGTACTGTCAAGAGATGTAGCTGGAAAAAAGATAAAAAGGACCAAAGTGCACAGAAGCTGAAGGAATATGAAGAAAAGTTGATACTAAAAGATAAGGTAGTGAGGGAGATCTTGGTGTTTCCTTCACATACAGTACCAAAAAATCAAGAGATCTTTTTAAGCAGGAAAAAACCCCAAACCAAAACTGCTAAAAAACCATGAAGAGCATCTCATCAGCCACAGAACAGACTTAAGGCTTCTGATAATGGTCCTACTGATCATCATGGCAAGCATGAAATCTAAGTTTGCAGAAGATAATTAACAGCCACATAGTGGCATAAACCAATGTCACACAGATGGAATTTTGCATGAAGAGCGACATGCCAGCTGTAGTAACATGTACAGAGAAAGTATAACTGGTCTCTTGATATTGCCCATCTTGATATTGCCATGGGCAAGAACTCAAAAGCCTGTAGCAAAACATATAATTGCCAAACATCTGACAGCAAGTCAGATTTAACAAAAGCTACCCCATTGGGGTAGGGAAAAACTGTATTTGTAACACATCTGATTTGTCAAGAGTGCTGTAAATGGTGGTATCCTGATCCTTAGCTTTTAAACAACAGAACTGTTTCAATTTACATTCCTATATGAAGATGTAAGTATAGTTACACTTAAATATATATTTACATATTTACATATATATATATATTATATTTGGCATCGTCTCATTTGCAAACTGCTTCACACTGAATTAACTTTAGTAGATGATTGTAAGCAGAAATACCCCCAAACCTCAAGGTATTTATCTACAGGAGATGGAGGGATCAAGATTTTACTCTTAAACACCCTGCAAAATTGTTTGTTTAACAGCTCACCGGGGAAGAATAATCTGATCAGAGTTGAAAACCAGCAAGGAAAGTATGAGCCACCTATTCCCTTTCCAGACTGTTTTGCCTTTACAGAATCTGTCAGAATATGTAATTAAAATGAGACAGGCTCCAAGGAACTGTCAGCTGGCTGAGCCATTCTTCATTCTGCCCAAGTTCTGCTGCTGTCCCTACTGTTGTACATAAGCCTGCTACATATAAGTACAGTGGGACACTGCCCCAAGCATGCTACTAGATTGAGCTATGGAGATACAGAACATCATGCTGAAAAAAAGAACTTTTCCCTCTTTTTTCTCCCAAACAATGGAAAGCTTTACCTTTAAAAGTTGAAAATTAGAACTGGTTTGCTGATGATAAGCTCTGGCTTTCGTTGAGCAAACCTTAAGCCACAGGTTCCTGTATTTTTTTCCAGACATGATCTCTGGAGAGTTGTGCTGTTCTTGCTTCTGCAGCAATCACTGTTCCTGCTGCTAGTGTTATTCCCAGTGCTTCAGCATTTTGCAAAATGCCATTTTTCTGGATCTGGCTGAAATCCAGTAGCTGATGTCTCACACAGAGACTTGCTACATTCAGTGCTGCTACTAAAAGGGTCTTATGCCCCGTTTAGAGGCTTCAGTTTCCATGTGTTGAATTACACTTCTCTCACTCAAATGTGAATGGAAAATATCTGCTACAATTAAGAAAATCATCCTTAAGGAGCTATTATATGGGATAATAAAAAAATTCTGTGGTTTTGGGGGTTTTTTTGTTTTTTTTTTTTGTTTTTTTGTTTTTGTTTTTCACATGCTCTTCCTCTTTTTCACCTGTTTTGGCACTAGGTTTTTGCAAGCCATTGATTGAGACCTAAAGTAAGACTATCTTTCTTTAACATTTCTTCATTTCTTGTCTTTAGTAACTATGGAGCTTGCACTGTGCTGAGAGTTAGGCCATAGTAAAGCCTCATTTAATGCTGGTCTACTTAAGCAGCCTCCTGGTATTTCTGGTGGACAAAGCTGCCTTGGAGAGGGCCTAGCTGTGTGACTTGTGCAGAATTATTCACTGTTCACTGCAATGTGCACTGCATAGTAATTCCCATAAAATAAGTTGGTCAAGTGTGCATACAGTTAATTAATGCAGTACATTTTTCCAGTGACTCTATTTTCTTGGAAGATTTTCTCCAGTCAAAAAGGCAGTGTGTGCATTTCAGGGCATCTGAAAACTACTGCAGTAGTTTTGTATTGCTGTGAATCAATGGATGGATTATTAATCTCTTGGGTCCCACAATGAACCACTCTACAACAGAATACAGTATGACATAAATCTCATTGAGAAACTGAATATTGATGAATTTGAGAGTATGTGTGATGCACTGACTTGATAATGGAAAGAATATAAATTCTTTCTCTCCTGCTGTGTGTGGGTATTCATTTTAGTGAAGTCCAAGGTTCTACCACTTATTCGACTTGCCTAAATATGGTGTATCTCTTCCAGTGCAGAATTCAAGCTCCAGTCCATATGGTCCAGTTGATGGCAAATTATCAGTCATTTAGGGTAGCAGCAACGCATTTTTCCCTCTGCTATAGTTCTATTTCTGTAAAACACCTAACAGTATTCAAAATATAATACCACTTTTCACTTTTTCAATCCAAAACCTACAATAACAAGGCAATAAATTTAACAAAGCTAAAGCTTTCAAAAGATACAAGTTAATATCCACTCATATCATTAAAATGAGCCCATGGGCAGTGAAAAAAAAATAGTACACTCACTGAATTAATAACCAGCCCCACAAAGGACTGCATATTTTATGAGCTGCAGATGTGCATTTATACTTTAAACATACCCACATTAAAGTCCAAAATGGTTTGTCATATATTTGCTGTGTTTTCATGACAAAAACAGCTCTACAGTAAAACAGAACAACTTCTTTAAAAGCAATTATAAAATTCATCTTCATATACATTTTATATGATGCTGTACATGGAAAATACTGCTTTAATTCCAGTATCTGGATCTTTAACCAGATGTGTAACCCATTCAGATAAGCACAGAATGGAAAGCTTAATCTTAAGTGTTTTTAAAAAGATCACTGCAGAAAAATTCTACTCTGATAATATGTATAAAAGCTTGGCATAACCTTTAGATGTTGTCGAGACTAGCAGAAGTACAGAAAACGCTTCAGATGCAGTTTAGTTCTTAGATGATTGTCTTAACTTTTGAACAGAGTTCTCAAAATAGTGTCCAAATCCACAGTACTTGTTGAACAAATTTTGATTTATTGAAAGTAAACATTTACATTGGCTACAATGTTATAACTGTTACAAAGCTGGATAAAAGAGGCTTAAATAGCAATAGAAAGCAAGTGCAGTAAAAAGTGAATAGAGAAAATATTTGGCCTTAGTGATATTCTGGCAGTATTTACATTATATACATTTTGTTAAATATTTGTAGTAACTCTAAGGCACCATAGGCTAAAGAGCAGGCTGCAGTACTATTTTGTGCACAGAATTTATAAATTTATTCAGACAAAAAAAGGCTGTAGAGTTAAAAGAAGCATAGGCATATTTTATGTTTACATAAAGGAGTGGCTGCTTCTTAAAATTCAAAGATACAATACATACAGGGTAAACTAAAAAAAAAAATTATTTTTAGAACATGAAATTATACTGAATGTGTATAAGGACTATTTTTACCGACTTGCTGGTAAATGCTTAATGTAATTATTCTTCAACAGATCTTTCACACGCTAAATACGCTAATCTAAAAACTACTTTAACTCTTTTTTTTTTTCTTTTTCCTTACAAAAGTCTTATATCTAGTATGTATACAAAATCCCAATGCAAAGTGTAATGGGTAATTATTTACATCATAGTAATTCTGCGGTGGACTGAAACTTAGCAGGAGCACGCAATCAAAATACTACTAAACAGCAGCTCAAGGTGTTTTATCCCCCCAGCTCTTGTTGGTGGCAGATGCTCCAGCTGGTGAGCAGTGGTACAGAACTGCCACCCCAGGAAGGACAGAGGAGGTCAGCGCTTTCAGACCTGGCACTTCCAAACCAACTCCAGAAATTCAAAATACTGGTGAAATCCTTGGGCATTTTATATGACAACATGCACACAGAACACCGCTCTGCTTTGGGTAGATCTTCTTGGTTTTGTTTATCCCCTTTTGAAGCACAGATGTCCCTTCACTCCTGAGCACTTTGAGGAATAAATTTGAATAAAATCACAGCCCTGGGTGTCTAGATTCAAGATCCCCTCTGAGTAACTTTCAGTGCTACACATAGCTTAACTGCTCTCCAAACAGCAGACCTTGCTCAGTTCAGTGAACAGGCTCATCTTTCACCTTGAGGTAGTGTTTGTAATGAAGAAATTGCGTGGGACACCAGTTTAACACCTTGGTTTGGCAAATAAAGCACTGCAGGCCCCTGCGCTCCCAGAGAGGAGCAGCCAGCAGAACGCTGTGGCCCTGGCAGAGGGCAGAGGGGCCGGCTCTGGCAAAACCAGGCCCTTTCTGCCAGTGCCCTTCCAGCATTTTATCCCCCTGGCCACCACAGCTCCTGTCCCACCACCACACAGCCATGGAGAAGCTGAGGCTAGGCCAGGCCAATCGTGGGTGTCTGTACACCGACCCCATTGCGGGGGCCTTCGCTTCAGTGGCTTCTGAAAAGCCCTTACCATGAGGGCGGGTGACCAAGTACAAAGCTCGCCCACGTTTGTCCCAGGGTTTGACCCTCAGCACCTCGATGGGTGCTTACCACAACGCAGGGCCAGGCCCCAAGTCAATCTGTTGTGAAAATGCTAAGATCACAGAGTGTTTTGCTGTCATAGCATCCCCTCCCTGTCAGTCATGGTTTGTACTCTTTGTACGACATAGATTTCTGATAGCCAAGAAGTAATCTATCTAAATTAATATAATGATTAAATTTCTAGAGACATATTTTCTATTTGTTGTTTTTTTGTTGTTGTTGTTTATTTTTTGTTTGTTTGTTTGTTTTGTTTTTGTTTGTTTGTTTTTTAGTTCTCCTTCTTTTATGGTGATGAATGACAAATCTCTTAATTCATTTGTCCCTTTCTGGTTTGGATGTTTTGGGTTTTTTTTTGCACTTCATACTCATCTACACTGGAAATATGCTAATGGCTTCCACAGCAGTAAGTGGTTTATAAGCAAAGTATAATTGATCTAAGCACAAACTCTTCATTTGGAGTGATTTTATATTTGTATTAACAAAAGTATAATCTTAGCATTATTCATCAGATGCATTTTTAGTATCAACAGCTATAATATTAAAATGACACAGCATTAAACAGTTTTTCATGGGCTTCAGAGAAAAAATACAAGCATAAACAATTCTGGTGTTGACTACTCCCTGCAAAATATTAAGCAGAATATTACACAAACTGTCCATTTAATGATAAATAACATAGAGCCAAAGACGCAGACTATCAAAATTGTAGCATTGCTGAAGAAAACAGAGCTATGTTGATTCATACTATAGAAGATAAGTCAAATTGCTTAACCCCTTGAATGCTAAATATCTGCCTGCATTGCAAGAAATAGCATCTTTTTGGATTCATTTTTCAATGCTTGAAGTATAAATATGGCAACTTATAATTGGGGTGCAAAAATAAGGTATTAACATAATTTCTCTTTCAAACTTTTTGAGGGCTTGTAATTTGTTCTTGGATGTAGGGAGAAATTCGAAAGTTCTTTCCCAAGAATTTCCTTGGTTGCTCTGTACTGGATACGGTCACAGCTAAGTAGCCATGGCTTCACGAAGATTTCTACCAAGAGATATAGTACCAAGAGAGATAGTAGAGCCTGGGATTCTGTTTTCTTTGATTAAAAGCTATCTGTGAAAAACTTTCATCTTTACAGCACGAGTTATAAAGATTGCTCTATCACAAATACAGATGCATGATGGAAGTAAGGGAAATGCAAGGGCTTTGAGGATAACACAGGGTTCTCGGGTTTTAATTTTTCATTCCCTGGAATCTATGTGAATATAAGTATTTGGAAGAATTTGGCAATTTATAACTTCTGCCCTTTCATAAGAACACAAGGGAAAACTCCTTCAAAGAAAATCTCATCCTCAGATTTTTTTCATTCCAGTTTTGGTGGTAAAGTCTTCGTTTTATCTTTTAAGTTTTCTACAGAAAAAATATTTATTTTTGAGTAACCTCCACCTTTCCTCTCAATTTTAAAAATTATGAGAACTGATGCTTTGTTAAATGATCTGAAGATTCATGTTCACCTGCAAGTAACACCTTATAAGAAGTTTATCATTACTATATTGGCTAAAGAAAAATGTGACTGAGTTAATGCTTAGCAAGTGATTTTTTTTTTTTTTTAATTTAATTGCTGTTTGTGTGTGACACTGAGCTTGTGTCCTTTTCCCTATCATGCACACAGCTGTCATTGCCACCTCTTAATAATTCAGTGGCTCCTCATTCCTTTTTCTTTTCCTACCAGCAAAGTGCTTGTCCCTTCAGAACTACCTCTCCCTGAAAGGTTTTGCACTCTTGCACTGTTTAGTAATGCCTGTGGTCATCATACTCTGCCTTTTACTATTGGCCACCCTCCTTCTCTCCCATGTGCAGGCCACCTGTCCTGAAGTGAGCACCTTACAGCACACTCCCACATATCTCAAAGCCCTGCTTTCCTCCTTGCTGTCTCTTCCTTCTGCAAACCCTACAAACTCCTGAGCAGTCTTAAATTTTGACAGAGAGGTATTTTCCCTCCGCTTTCCAGTGGAGGATAGTACTCAAGATGGTACCACATATGGCCAGTATGATGACCCCACTGTGCAAACCAAGGCTGACTTGCTGCTATATATACGTTCCACATTTCTCCCTTCAAGGGATTCACCTGTGCCCCTGCTGCAGCTTCAGGTGACAGAGAAGTTGACTGATTACTTGGCTTCTCCAGTCATCTTCTTTTTCTCTTAGTTTTTTGAGGATGCCTCGCAGAGCTGGTGGACTATCGTCCCAGCAAGTCAATATAAGATATTGTGACTTTGCCTCCTAATTTATTTTTGTTAATCAAAACATAACGATTCAGACACATATGGCAGTACAAATTACAGAAAAAAGGTCATTCTAGGGTTTCAGCTCCACTTCTGAATTATGCTGACTTTTTGCAGTTACACAACATAGAAGCAGTCCTTACATAGACTGACAAATCTCAGGGATCTTCTTTGCTTCAAGAAGATGTGTGTAAGCACAGAAGATAACAATTAATAAATCTTAGGCTAAAGGGTCCACCAAGTGGGGCTAAAAATCAACAGAAATTCAACAGCAAAACAGGGACTGGCAAACAGTATTTGCTTTACATGTCTGGATGTGAACCCAGCAAAACTGAAGACTGCAGCAAATAAGTCTGAAAAACTAAACTACGTCTCCAAATACGTGCACCTAGGCCCAATAACACTATTTTTCTTGTAGGGCACATCAGCTGCAGTAAGAGGGCAGCGAGTGGTTGCTGGAACTAGAAAGAAGGAATCAATCCTTACAGCGTATGTAATGCAGTTAACAGAAACAAATGTGACTGTGTTATGTTGTGCCATTATTTGGTAGTTCAGTATCTTTTATTATTTTAATATGAAAATAACATAAGAGGACTCTGTCTATTTTTGCTTTCTGAGGTGGCTTGCAATAGTTGCACAGATGGGTGAATTGTACTGCTTTCTATATTCAAGGGTGTGATCAATGCTTCAGGACAGCTACTGTACGGGACACATCAGGATATGGATACAGGCCCTCTCCCTATCTGTGCTGCCATCATGCTCACTAGGAGAAAAACAGTTTTTAATCTAATGGACAGAGATTTGAATTGTTTTGTTTTCCCTTGGGAATAAACCAATAAAAATATTTCACCCAGAGGAAATCAGTAAAATTTTGCATTTGTTTGCATTTTTAGTAAATGTGAAAGCCTTAATTCAGCATGTACTTTTAGCCACAATGTACTTTTTAGCACTACGTTTAGCCACAGAGCAGTTTCACTGAAGCTAAGATGACACTAAAGAACTTCGTTAATCTAAAATCTGATATATAAAAAACAAATCTGTGCAAAGGAAGCAAACAGTTTCAGGATTTCCAGATGTTTGCTGGATTTATATAATTAGAAAATGGAAAAGAGCTGCCGAATGGGTAAGACAGTTTTTCCAGTGAAAATGAAAAAACTAAACAGACACCTTCACATTTCTTACTTTTTGCTTTGTTTCACTCAATAAATAAAAAAATATTGTTGTTTTAAGCTTTGACTCTAAATTCTAGCTGCATTTATATAAAACAAGTTGAATCAAAGATAGCTGCAGGTAACCAGTCTCTTTAATATGACATGTTCCAGACAACCTCTTATTGTGTTTAAATATGAGAATATTTTACTTATTGCAAAGTATCCTGCAAAATACAGGTGCTTTGCTATAAAATCTTCTCTCTTGCTCTCTCTCAGTAATTCTAAATTTAAAATACCAGTATATAGTACTAAAACATCCAATTGAAGTTTAATATAAAAATATCAGCACAAAACTCCTTTTTAAAGTCTTTTTATTGTGAGCAACCCAAATGCCTGTTGAATTATTATTACTTGTAGTATACTAATAGACTGTGCACCCCTATTGTTGCTAATTCATACCATCTCAGGTATTTTGATGAGATAAGAAATACTAAGTAAGAAAACAGTCAGTATTCAAAGGGTTAATTTGCTTAGAATCATAATAATAATAAATTAAATTTTTGCATCTTCTTCAGTTCAAAATCCAGCTTTGAAACTGAGGAAGGCTGCCAAATTACATCAATTAAATAAGAGTGGTCCTTCTAACCAGTAGCAGTTTGATTGCCAATGACTCGAAGAATCTCTTTATGAATGCTTGGTTCCTGTGTATTTATGCTTGTATCACCCACTTGACCATCTTCATAACTAAAAAAAAAAAAAAAAAAAAAAAAAAGGTAAAGAAAATAAAATCAAATTATTGTTTTATTAATCTGTCAAAATCTGTTTATTAATCTGTCAAATCATCCCAAACTTTGCTTCATTCAATAATCAAGAGTGCTTATCCAGCAAGTTAACATGTGTCTATTAAAATGCCTTGCTGCACATACCCATTATATGCAGATCCTAATCTCTACAGCGTGAAGGGTGTTAAGGCTGCCACTGTCACTGAAACCCTGAGGCTGAATAAGCCACTAGGACCCAAAAAGGACAAGACATAGGTGAGAAGGGAAACGCTCACATTAGAGACCAGAAGCCTTAAATTAATTCCTCAGATTTAAAACTTACAGCCAAATAGAAATGGTATTTTATGATAAATGGGTAGACTATGTGTGACGTGATGTTACACTATAGACTGGGAAAAATCAGTAACTGTTTATTAACATATTCTATAACAAAACATCTACTAAACCTTTGTTGCTAGCTTATCCATACATTTCCCAATAAAAGTACGTGCAGATAACGATAAAAAAGTTATTCTGAAAAGAATTCACAATAAATGTCTTTTACTGTTTCCATTAGAGCTAACAGAGGTAGCATGGGGAAAGAGGTCTAGGATGACCACAGGTTGAATGTTTAAAAAAGTTCTGTACTCACACAAAGAAAAACCTTGTACACACGTGATCTGTATTTGGAACTACCCATATCTCTCCATGTTTGTGCAGATCGGATGAGGTTATCACTATCAGGGAAAGAATAAATTTCATAGTGATGAAAACATGCCTGAAATATGTAGTGCTTTAATAATTTTTTATTTTTTATATACTCTAAATAGTATTCTGGGAATGTTTAGTTTTCCACTGCATATCTATGATGTGGTGTAGACTCTGCGTTGGCTGCTAGTATTAGCAGGGAGATGAACTTGATTTTTGTTTCCAAAATGTGTTATATTTTCCAGAAAACACAGATGCTTGGTGTATGGGAGCCAATTGTTCACTGGAATGAAAAATGAAAAAGTATATTTATCAAAAACAGATTTTAAATGGCCATAGGGATGTTAAGGAGGATCTGAGTCAAATGATCAGCCTTAGGAAGAGAGAGAAATGGCTGAGGCAAAATATGACATTTAAGGCAAAGCCTGAAATTGAGATATGACAACTATAGGATTTGCAATACTACCAAATATTTTAAAGAATTAAGCATAGCAATTATGACTCAAGGGCATCATGAAGCTTGCCAAAATCTGCTCAGTGTTTAAAAAACAGAAATGTTTTTGATTTCAGGTCATTTATCAGAAGAATGAGGACAACACAGGAAATACACCTTTTTACTGCTTGGTAGAAACTATACCATCAATCTGTATTTGAAAGGATTTTTATAAATGAACTTAAACATCATCCTCCTGGACAAGCTGTCCAACTGTAGTATGAGCAGGTTCATGGCGTGCTGAGTGAAGAACTGAGTAAGGACACAGCTCAAATAGTTGTAGTGAATAAGGATACATCTAGCTTGTGACTCACCAAGGGTGTTTCTTAGGGAACAAATACTGCAAACTAAAAGTTCCTGTTCAGTGTATTCATATGGATTATTTGGATGAAGTTGAACACATGATTTGAAAGTCTATTGATGATACCAAACTGGGAGGTGCTGTTGACTCTCTTTAAGGGACAGGAAGCCTTGTACAGGGATCTAGATAGGTTGGAGCATTGGGCTACGATTAATGGGATAAAATTTCAAAAGTCAAGATGTCAGATTCTGGATATATTAACGCTGAGTACAAGTATAACGTGAGAGAGCAATAGCTTGAGATCAGCCCTGCAGAAAGAGATGGGAGTGCTTGTTGGCAGCAATAGGCTCAAAAGGAGCCAGCAGCATGCTCTGGCAGCCATGAGGGCAAAACCCATCAAACACAGCATGAGCAGCCAGTCAAAAGAGGTAATTACCCCGCAGTATTCAGCAACGGTGTGGCCTCACCTTGAACACTGTGTGCAGTCCTGGGCCTTGCAATTTAAGAAGGACGTAAAGATCCTTGAATGTGTCCAGAGGAGGATATCACAGCCAGTGTAAGGGAAGGAGGAATGTGCAGTGAGCAGCTGAGGATTCTGGCCTTGTCTAGTTTGGAGGGAAAGAAGCTGAGGGGCAACCTCATGTCTCTCTATAGCCTCCTGAGGAAGGGAGGTGGAGGGGGAGGTGCTGATCTCATCTCCCTGGTATCCAGTGATAGGACATGTGGAAATGGTTCAAAGTCGTGATAGGGGAACTCTGAACTCAACAACAGGAAATTTTTCTTTATCCAGAGGGTGGTTAAAACAGTGGAAAAGGCTTCCTAGAGAGGTGGTGGATGACACACACTTCTTAGTGTCTAAGAAGCATTTGTACAATGCCCATAACAATATGCTTTAACTTTTCATCACCTCTGAACTGCTCAGACTGTTGGACTAGATGATCACTGTAGTTCCCTTCCAGCTGAAATAGTCTATCCCATTCCATCCTTATACTACCATGAACAAATGCATATTAAATTTTTATACAATTACTTCCATGAATACTACTTTTTAACAAACATTTATCTCTTGCAATTAATTATTGAAATAAGGTATTTTTCATTGTATTAACTTTTAATTTTAGAAATACATAAATGCTCCAAATGATGGGCAAACTGAGAAACAAACATAATTTCTTTTTGTTTGGTCAATGAAACTAATGACTAATTCCTGGTATAATTCTTATTCAAATTTCTTAATTCTCTGTTCTCAAAACCTGCTGAGGATTCATTAGGTATTGAGAGAATAGCCAAATCTTTCAAGACTGACTATGTTAATTGGCACTGGATTTTAACTTCACAAAATTTCTGAAGCAGGCAGAAAATGGACTCGTTCCCAGATGATCAGTATATTTTCCTGAACAGTGAAAAATTATTTGGAAATGAAATAAAAAACCTGTTTTTCTGGACTTCGATGTGTGTAATAGCGTTGTCAAGAGCATGCAAGAAGCTGATGTTTCAAATAAAGGCCACAACTTGGGTTATCCTGATTGCTTAGGAATACGATCACATTCAAAATACAGATCAGATGATCAGTTGCTGTGCACATATGATTACTTCATGAAAATTCGGATTGTATTGGAGGTTTTGTTCAAAGAGAGCAACATTCTGAACTGAAATATAAAGGTCAGTTGTTAATTAGTACCTGACAGAAGTCTCTTACAAAAAAAATACAATATTGGAACTAAAGGTTTCATTGATCTGCATTCAGTAACACCGTGTCCATGCCTCAAACAGTCTTTCAAGGGCTTTCAGCTTACCTTCACATAAGGCTATGCATTTTAAATTACGGCTTTGCAAAAACTGTGACTGTTGTCCTTTCTTCTGTGACTGAGATATAAAAACATGAGGAAACTTATTAGTTCAGAAAGACAAAGTGACTGAAAAAAGTAACAAAGGAGTGGGATGCTATTTTCTGTGGTTTATTAATGAGCAAAGATAAAGGCAGTCTTTCTAAAACATTTCTATTGTATTTCTAAATGTAACAAAAATTCAAATAGGGCATTTTTATTATTTTTTAGATTATTGTAGGTGGGATTTGAACTCCTTTATCCAGAGAGAAAAGTTCTTAATTATTACAGAATAAAAAATACTACAAGAAATATCAGAGTGCCAGTGACCAAGAAATTGATAGCAAGGGAAAAAAAAAAAAAAAAAAAAAAAAAAAAGAAGTTAATTCAATCACCTTATCCTGATATTTTAGCTCATTTCTGAGGGTTTCTGTTACATACCAATCTTTCTCCACAGCCAGGTTATTCTGTAGTTTCTGTGTGTTAACTATAAAGACAGATGTATGATTTCTTTCTCAAAATTCTGGCCTACATGAATGGTATGAGTTTGCTTTGAATAAAGCAGAACTGAAATAGTTTAATACATAAACCCATGAAAAAATTGACTTGCTATAAATGAAATGCTACTAATTTTTTAGCAATAACCACTCTCACTTACTTTTGCATCACTCCTTTGCAAGTCCAGAACACAGAAACCAAGAGCTTGCTAAGGATCATAATGCAACCTTTATCTCATTTTTACTGTCTTCCTAATTGCTTCTGCTTAGGAGGCCATAAGACTGGCACTATTCTCTGGAAATTGTGACTAAAAGAAAGTTGGGCTGTATCTGATGTTTGTAGTCTCCTAAGTTGTGGCTTCATTCAAAAAAACAAAACAAAACTGCTAGCTTCCTCAAAGGCAATATTACCTCCTTTTCATTACTGAGTACCCAAACATTAAACCACAAATCTCCCAGAGATGGCTGAGGTACAGTACCTGTGACGTATTACTGCCCTTACTGCCTGAAGCTGGTTCATCTTTAGCTGACACCTTCTGCTGCTTCTTGTTCATCCCTAGGAATAATAAATAAAGTAAAATAACCTGGCATATAAATACTGAAAACAAGCAGTTAAATATTGAGAATAAATCAGTTATCACAGCAGTGGGAATCACAGTTCTTTGCACAGTTCGCAATTTAATCCTGCAAATTACCAGTACATTTGCATATATTGCAAAGGCCTTAGGAAAATCAAGTTAGCATTAAGTAGATCCAAAAGTATATAAACATGAGCTTAAATGCCACTGATTTCAGCTCAGGAATGCTTTTAGTTGAACAAATCTGCATGTCAGCATGTCTTGAGTCTAACTGACTCAACTAACTGACCATTCAGGCTGGAGTAACACCATCTTGTTTACTGTGGATAAGACAGCAAAATCACAAAATTACTTTAGATGTTAATCTTTAACACTTTAATAAGACTTATTAAAAGTCCAATTAATTTTAGGAGTAGTTAATTTATTTAAAGTTGTCAAGTCTACCCTGGTTTAATTAACTTCTCTACATATAAAAGCATTAATTTGTCAGCCACATTGCATCAACTTTTCTTCTCAACAATTTAAACACATATATTTGTGTGTGAGATCTCCTTTATGTTCCTCATGTTGATTTATATGAAATTCCTGTACTGTGTGCTACTAAAGACTTTCTTGCATTTCCGGCACACCACACTTCTTGGCAATTTGCAAACACAGACTGAGTTATGGGGAAGTTTAAGTCTTTGAAGGAACAGGGAGTGTAGGACTCCTCTGTGTATTGTATTGACATCAAGAATTACACAGTTCATGGGCACACAGGCCTCCTTGCTGGATCAAAGGGATCAGAAAAAGTAGAGATGAGAATAAACACATTGAAGCTGACAAAGTGTTGTCCAAAAAGAAGATAATATTTTTAGATAATGATACAGCAAACTACACTTTTGAGTCCCAAATGACTAATGAGTCCCAAAAAGCTATCATACTTATGTAGTCTCTGAAAAGCTAAAAGTGCACCTAAAAATTATTGATACTGAAATTTAGTAAATAGTAGTAAAAATTAAACCAGAGGTCTATCAGTAGTAAAAATAAACCACATTTTTAAAATGCACTGTGACATTACCTAAAAATACTGAAAATCAGAAAGCATGACTAAAACTCTCAGAATTATCTACACACCCACAAACATTCAACTGTAACAGCACTTTCAGATATGAGGAAATGATAAATACAACATACCTAAAGGTAAAGTCACCTTGTTTTAAATTCTCTCAAGTTTCTTAATATACACCTTGCTATATCTTGCTTCTATGCTGCTGCTATTTATGACTTAATTCTTACATAGAAAACTGAATGACTCACTTTTGGATTTACTAGTGGGACAAAATATGTTCCTTTCCCTTGTCATGATAAAATAAGCACACTGTCATGTAGTTTCTATGTAATTCTGACATGGTGATACTTGGAAACACTGTGAAACATACACAGTTGAATTTGTCTATTGATTAATATTTGTTTTGTCAATCAGATCAGATCATAAAAGTCCATGAATCCACAGATATTATTACAAAGACTTAGGCAGATATTGTCAAAAAAATCACAATGACAAAGCTGGATTTCTACTGCGTAATCAAGACCTGCTCCACTATACACATCATTCAGTATTAGCTACTATTTCCTATAAGCACAGTTTCAAGATACTCAGCACCTTCAAAAATGAGGACAGGTATTTAATAAGGGAATTTAGATTTTATCTTATTTTTAATAAATTAAATCTTGCTCAAAAAGATAAAACTTAACACTGTTGTAAACAGTGAAGCTGGTAAAAATAGTAGCAAATGAAGATACCCCTATATTTTACCAATGTTAGAGTAACTTATAAATATCACCTGAGTAACCAAATGATATGCTTGACAATGGACTAAGGTAGATTCCACTTCCAAACATTGCACCATGGAGCTGAAAAAGAGCAGAGTGATTGTTTAACATTAGTTTGGTTATCTGGACAAAACAGTGATCATAGAAACAGGCTGTAACATAGATAAACAGGTGCCCCACTCCACTGATTTACTGCCTGGTAATAAATGGTATTCAAAGAAGTCTTAAAAAAACCATGCTGAAAATACTCAGCTTAAATACTGTATATTCTGGAAACCATAACTAAATGCCCAAACATAACTTTACATCAGATTTATTAATACAATTGGACTTTCTGTCCTTAAATCTAAGAGGGGTGCTTCTGTACAAAGCCAAATACACCTCAGCATTAACAAGTGCAAGCAAGCTCAGCATGCGTCTCACACCAAAGCCTTGGCAGGAGTCACATTCTAGGGCAGCCTCTGTGAATAAACAGCGGCAGCAACAGCTGCTGTTCTTTAAGGTAAGAAATGAAGAAATGGTGATGATACTGATCATTTGGTATAGAAAAACCTAGTCACTAGGTCAGCCTGAGTACTAGAGGGATGGGTTCAAAGGAACTTTTTGTTTGAGCCAGTTCACATATGCACAAAGCTACCAGCTCTCTTCAAGGAAAGGGAAAACTGTTCTTCACTAACATCAGTGTTTCAAGTCATGAAAACCTGGGCTAAGCAACAAAAGCCAGCACATTTTATTAGCCCTGCAGTCATTTTCCTGTCTGGAAATTGAGAAGTATGGGTTTCCCTTCTCTACCAAGGACTGACTTTATGTGGAAAAACCTTTAAATAAAACACACTAAGTAGTTTCTGTAGCACAAAGGAAAAGCCAGACTGTCTCCTGACTAGGTAGATGCCATGACCAGTAGGCTTTGGAGTGACATTCATTCATATTTGGTTCCTTTGATCCAATGGTATTTACATTGTCTCTGAAATGTGCGAGAGCTCTCACAGGAATTTTCAAACATGCTTTTGCTCCTCCAGATCCAACAATGCTGTATAGCATCCTTGGTGAATAGATGTTTTTTTTCCTGGTTGGTTGGCACTGGAGAAAATAGAATGAACCTGGGCTCAGGATATGCCTGAGGTGTATGAGAGATCTAAAAATGATGACGTGTTAAATAGGACTTCATTGTTTCATCATATTCCCAGTATCTCAATCCTCAACAAAAAAATAATTTGGATGGTCAAATCATGCCTTCTTAAAAGCCTTCCAAAGATACTAATAAAAACACCCAAATGACTAGAGAAACAACAAAGATCTGTATTTCCTTTTATTCAGTGTCTCCTGTACTTTGATCCCTGGTCATTACCTTGGGATGCTCTTCCAAAGTATTTTGGACTCAGCTCTGAGGAAGACCTGTGAAAACCACGATGCTATAATAATCTGACCTAGAGCTCTCCAGTCCCTCTGGTAATGCCTTGGTTGCTGTGCAGTAGTGGTATCCTGATGATTTAATTTGAGTAAATGAACTGCTGTTTGCAGGAGCTCCCTCCTGTCCAGTACACTCATATTTCCATTTCCAAGGAAACCAGAGTAGAAGAGAAGATGCTGCAAACTCAGATGCTCTAAATTTAGTATGGTCTTGGATCCTACAACATGGAGACAGTTTAGGTAGTTCTACACTTTAATTCTAAGACTGCTTTTAAGCAATACTGAGATAAACCTCCTGGAGGTGCTGCTCTGCAAAGTAAAACTGAAACACTGATTCCAGCAATGGGATTTTCTAGCTATTTTAGCAGACACGTTATTTAATTTTAATTATAGCAGAAAAGTACCTTTTCCAGGAAACAAGAGGGTACCTGAAATCTTTTTCCACCTGTATGACTGCCAAAACTACACCCCACTGATAACTTGACTAAGCTAGTATGTAATCAAGCATGCACAGGTTAGCTAAATTTAGTCTGCTATTTACCTGCAGCCTCGTATTTGAAGCAACAACTAAGCCGTTTCTCAGGATGGAATGCCAATTTTCAATGTGTGAACCACTGAAAAAATGAAAGTGTTTTAAAAACCACAGAGTAAAATGCAAAATGAAACCAGTAGTCTTTTAAAACAACAAATTCACATCTGTAAACCTCAAACATAAAGCACAAAAAAAAGAGCATGATAGTTTTATTACCTTTTGTATAATATGAATTTATGTACTTACTGAAAAGCAAAGGTACTTCCATAGAGATTTTTAGCAGCTCGGAAATTGGATTCTTTGGCTGGTGGACTGCTGAGAAGCAGGAACTGGTGGGGAGTGTGCATAAACTTCAGTTGCTGTAAAACATAACAGTGTACAAACGAAAAGAAGTGATTAATACAAAAGGATTGTATTTCCATAATGATGGTTGTTCAGATAGCATGCTGTTTCACACAATACATGACTGCACCTAAGTAACTACATGAACTAAGTTGAAGTTGGTATCATTACCATAGCTTTTACCTGAAATCAACCAGTAAAAATGTTTTTCAGTTTCTAAAACACATGAAAGTTTCTAAGCCAGATTTCAGACTAAATATGGCTCTCGAAAAATAATTAATTTAAATAGTTTCCTAATGCTATTCTGATCAGAGATGGCTTTGAATTAAGGTTCAGATTTGAAAGGTTGCAGATTACTGTGACCTTAATCAGAGGATCAGAGGCACACATACTCAGAAATTAATCTCAGCACTATCTCTCTAAAAAGAGCTATACTTTTTAAGGTGTACTCATATGCAGGTCTCTGTACATAATAATGCTGGTGTGCACTGCGTTCTGTACAAATCCATACCATTTTACATGGCAACAAAACAAACAATGAAGTTATTCTCAGCCAATCTCAGATGACTACAAGGTAGACACTTGCACTTGAAGTACCCAACTCAAATTGTCTTTTTCTGAGCATTATACCTTGCATCTGTGCTAGATATTCACAACATGATTCTAAGAGTCATGACCTGAAACTCTCTATTTTTCTCCTTTGCCTATTAATGGAGTCCATGTGGTTTGTTTGAATATAGACACCTACATTTGGACAGGAGACTCCATCTAGAATACTAATATGAGCAACAAGAAATGAGAAAATAACAAAGAACCCACACTTACCCTATTCACTGGTAGCTTCACAATATGTGATCTATTACTAGAAATAACCCTAAAATTAGAAACAGTTAGACGTATTAGACATAGAAACCAAACAAGAGTCTTCTTTTTAAAAATGTGGTATGAATGACCACCACAAAGCAAACAGCTGCAGGCCTTTGAACCTATTAGATGGAAGCAGAACAAATCTTGAATAGAAATTGCGATCAGAGGCTATACAAATAATCTGGAGTCTTTCAGGTGGTTTCAGTTGGCCCAGATGAGGTCCAGAAACACTCCAGAAACACCTGCATTTGTAAATGTCAACCTTGATGTTAATTCTTACGGTAAGCTTATACCAAATTACACTGGTGATTATTCATTAAACCTGGTGTTTCAATAATTATAATCTTATGTGAGTCAATTTTATACCATTGTAGAAGAGGATGTGCAAGAGGGTCTTGTTTATCCATCTGCTTCTTTATTTCCAAGTAAGGTGCCTAGAAAAGAGTAATTATGTTCTTTATTTGTAGCTGAAATCATAAGGTTAATTTTATATGTTACATTGCCCATGACTTCATCTATTAAAACAAATGCATGGGACGCATTATTAGGCTTAAATCACAGTTTTACTGATGCGTAGTGTTGCAGAGTTGTAAATGTGTTTTGACAACAACAAGAATTAAGATAGCAATTATTTTCTGTGGAGTAAAATAATAAGCATATAATTAGCATAAAAATGAGTATATTACATCTAACATAAGTGATCTGAGAGAGAAGAGCAATAGATGTCTATTTTTGGATTAAGAAAGTAGAGTAGAACTTCAAAGAATTAAGCAGCTCAAAGGACCCCAAAAGAACGCCCTTCATTTAAAAGAAATGTTTTGAAGTATAAACTAGTAAAGTAAAATACTGTATCTGCTTACAATCCCTTTGAAAACCTTCCTTGATTTCAATCACAGTGCAAAGCATCCCTTTAAAACTCTCCAATCCAATTATTATTTTAACATTAAAAAAATCAAAATGGTATTATTTACTTTTTAAGAGATATTATCTTAGGTAACAGAAACACCTGATTTTTAAAAAATTTTACAAGATGTTATATTAAGTAAAAAAAATATGTGAATTCTTATTTTTAGTTTATACTCCTCATTCTTTGTTCCAGAATCACGAATTACCTAACAAATACATATAGGGTTAGATTTCTAAACTGCTATGAGGTTACACATATATAGCAGTTGGAAAAGCAAGGTTCATGGGAAATATTTCAATAATCAATTATAATCAGTGGCGCGGTCTGGGAAAGGAGGTGTAACAATAAACATGACTATCAGATTCTGTACCACGGTAAATATGAAGAAATCATATGGTAATAATTTCAAAAGACCCAACCTTCCAATTTGCCAAGCATAAATAGCTGATCAAGTGTTTTGCTATAACAGAAATAAATCTATCATTCAGAACACTGCCACAAAATCAACTTCTTTTGCTTTGAAAATAGAAGATGTAGTTTGCCATTGATATTTCCAGAAATGCAGTAGTTGGCAATTATCTCATTACAATATCCCATTCTGCTCTTATTATCTCCTATTTAAAATTCAAAAGATCTGAGTTCTACTTCATCAGTTTTATTTGACTACCATTATGGATAGTATTTGGGTTTTTTAATATATATTTTAAGACTATTACAGTTCTGTAGGAGAGACCTGATACTTCTCCAGTCATCACTGGCAAGCAATATAAACATCTTCCTAGTCCTAAAAATAGTGATCAAGTTAGATAAAGATTTTTAAGCTCACCTGTGTCATCTCTCTAATAGAAGTGATACTGTCCAGTGCTTTCATGACTCGGTCATAATTCTTCTTCTGTTGTAGCATAAAATAAGTAAATAAATTGAAAGAGTATTAGTCTTTGGCTCTACAAAAACAGAATTTTTTGAGTGTGTATAAAACCAAGGCTAGAACAAATGTTCAGCAACAAATCCTTTCAAACATTTCTAATCAATGGCTTCCTTCCACCTCACATATAGACTGTCTCCAGTGACCACAAAAATTCCTCCCTAAAATACTAACATAGGTTTTCTTTGAATTTCACCGGAATCTCCAACACACTGAAGAAATACAGCTCACTTTCAAAAGAAATATTCATAAGTAAACACAGGTTATGCAGTTGTTTGTGTATATATGGAAAACTTGTCTTAAGCTGAATAATATAGTGACTAAATATATTTTAAACTAATAAAATTTATTTATAATTTATAACAGATGTGTTTACTTTGCTAACCATTCTATAAAACAACAAAGGTCCTTCAGCTATCCCTCTGCCTCACCATGATCCTTGCCCACCTTTTGCTAGGTAACTATTCATTACCAGATGGCTTCATGTTTTCTGAGTGGATGCGCTAACAGTACATGCTTTTCCAGCTCTACATGTCATGTCACTTTCAGGAGCTTCACTGTTCACATCTTTGGGTTTTGTCAAATTCTGCCCAAGGGCTTTCAGCTTGCCCATGGTGGGAAGAAGTTAGGAGGAAATGGTGTGGGCCCTGGTGTGACATTTCATATTGCCCTCATCTGCTTCCAAATCCTGCCTTGCCTTGCCACCAGACTAGCTGTCTCCTCAACACCCTCTGCCAAGCATCTCCTGGCAAATCTGTCTTCCCATATGCTCCAGAACACTGTTAAATGGCCATTGTTCAGAAAAAGTGATGGCTCAGGTGAGATGAATTAATTCATGACTTCTGGAGGACTTCCCTGAAAGGCAGTATATGCAGTCTGAAGGGTGAGCCACATAAATACAGTTCTTAACTTAAAGACTGATTCTTGTACAGAACTCAGCTATTATGTCAACATTAGATAAAATTCATTTAAGTATGTAACTGTTTGCAAAGAGAAAAATAAGATGGCAGCATTAATAATTTTAAGAATAAAAAGATGGACTAGTAATCCCCTGGTTTACATCACAATCCTACATCTCCCAAAGATCATTTTTCTCCATGTCCAATGTCTACACTGAGAAAATTACATTAGAATATAGAATTCTGCACTTAGAATTTTTACCCTAAAATAATTTCTTGGGTTCAACATAACTTTGAGTGCAACTTATGGTTTACACCCAAACAACTTCTCAAAGACAATTTAAAAAGCTACAGAGTTCTGAAAATAGTCACAGGCTTGTGACTATATTCTGGAGCTGTATCTCTCATAGTAAAGGAGACTCTTTCAGAGGAGAGCTTTGAAAATCTCAAGCATGACTAAAACCAAGATATGACACAATGCAAGATAACTACTCACCCTGGGGTTAAAGGCCAGCATCTGAGGATCATTAGGATCAACTACAGAAGGATATGGCTCAAAAATGACAACTTTCCTAGGTGACTCTAATGCAGAACGACACATGGATACTAATAGATCAACCACCTAGGGATAAAGAGAAATATGTATTCAGTTTATGTACTTCCTTATTGGATCTTCCAGTCTGCTGTTTGGTGTTTTTCTTTTGTTTTGGATTTTTGGGGGGTTTGTTTGTTTGTTTGTTTGGGTGTTTTTTTCTTGGTTTTTTTTGGGGGGGGCGTTGTTTGGCTGGGGATTTTTTTACGTGTTATACTAATGCCGTATTTAATTTTTACCTCTATTATCCAAACCATGTTATTCATAAGACAGTCTCAGACTGAAATTTTTCCATTGACCTTAACAAACTCTGGGTTCAACCCTGGTACATTATTCCAGGTGCATAAGTAGGACCAGTACATATAATATCATACATGTATTACATGTCAACTACATGTATTATCATGTCAACCAAATTGCTTGATGTTCTCTTGATGTTCTGCTTTCTCTTGTGCACATGTGATAATTCCTGGATTAATGAAATGAAGTCGTGCTGGATTTGCATGTCTCTGTAAAGTAGATGCCAGTGAAAAGTGATGCTCAAAACCAAGGAAGGGTTTGTTAATCAGAACTACTGCCTGCTGTTCGCCTGAAGACTACAATCATAAAAATACTTGTAAATATTGCTTCTTGTACTGCTCACAAAGGGAGATCCTCTTTCTCCCATCCTGTCATACAAAATTACAATACATCTTTGAATACCTATGATTTCCAAGACTTCACTGTAAGATCATGGGTGTAATATATACGTACACAAACGTGTATTCTCATATGTGCAGATGGGCACACATGCAGCTTAGCAACAAATTTATACATAATTGTTTCAAAGCTCATAATTAAGAGATTAAAAATAGAATACAGAGAACATGCAGCTTTCTGGCAGCTGTGAAACCTAAATCCAGCTCATAATGAAATTCAAAATTTGCCAAATAAAAATGTAGCTGCAAATTAGCTAATTTCCCTTTGTTTTTTTTTTCTGTGCCTTCTGAAAACACTACTTTATGAACACAGACTTTTCTATTAAAGGAAGGAAATTATGAGATGAGTTGTACTTAGTAGATATCCCTGCTTCCTCCCACAGCTCCACATGGATCAGATCTCATCTCACAGCTCAAGAAGTATATAAGTTTTTATAAGTCTGTCACTGCATCTGATCATGTGGAGCAAAAGGAAAAAAATTCTACTGAGAAGCAGAAAGAAAATAAGAATCATGATTAAAGGGAAAATGAACTGTATTGTGGTGAGTCATACTGTTGCCATTATCCTTGTCTGCTCCTGTAGCATGAATGTACAATTTTATCCATCAGTTTAAAAATATTCTGTTAGCTCCAGTTATTAAATATCTCACATATACATATATAAATGAAGTTATTTAAATAATGACTCCTTCCTCCATGGTACTCATTACTTTCCAGTTTATAGTACCTGTCAGTGTAATACCTGTTTCAAAAAAGAGCATCTGCATTAGTATTTGCAAAGAAGATCAGGTGTCTTCATGTGCAGCCAGCTCAGGCATCAGGCCTGCAGCTGTGTAAATATCTTACTATGGAATGAAGCTGATTATCTTAGTTTCCAGTTGCAAGAGACTGGTAGGGAAGAGTTGTTTGAGTCCTAAGATCTCTTAATTCAGCAACTCAAAGTTGCAATTCTTTACAATTTATACAATAGCACTTTGTCTTAAAATTGGCACAGTTCTTAGAGCCCTATCCTAAACCCTTTCTTTAAAGCAGCTGTTGAGTCCTGTATGGTTTCTATTGCTCTGAAATGGGGGAAAATGTGCATACACAACCTCCTCCAGTTTTTTCTGAGATCATTGTTTTGCAGAACTATTTAAAACTGTTAGGTAAGTCTATTACAAACATTATAATATAAACTTGCATATGTGTTCCTTGGTAACAGGAAGCATTGGAATCTGGCAAATGTCTTTACAGCTTGGTCTGAACTCTTCCTCCTTAACAGTAGGTCCTCAAGTACATAAGCAAGGATTAAAATATTTTCAAGAAGTACAAGATTACACTTTCTGGTGACAACTTCCTTTAAGCACATCAGTTTTTCAGAAACTCTCTCCAGGGGAGAGAGACTCTCCAGGGAGTCAGGCATTTAGTTTTCAGACATTTTGACAACATGACCAAAATAAGACAAGGTGAGTTTGGGCTTGAGAGTTTTTGAAAGTACAATCACAATTATTAAGGAGGAACTGGGAGTGACAAAGTAGGGGTGTTAGGTAACTAGGTGGAAGCACAAGAGAGAAAAAACCCAGAATATGATTTCTAATAATAGGAACCTGTATTTAAGTTCCTTCACTACATAATTTATTTTTTTTTTTAAGAAATTCATCTGACCAAATGTACATTCACAATGAGAACACCCATCTCTTACTAGTCATCCTACATTCTCTTTATAATCAATGGAGAAAATAACAACTGCTGACGGTCTGTTCTGTGATTCACACTATCCTAAAGTTCAAAATAGCTCGCATGAATCAAACCCATGAAGTGCTGAGTTCTTCCTGCAAATAGGAATGGGGACTCAACTAGGTAAGATGTAATAAAGTGGGTACAATGCTAACACTAGAGGGAAACTGAGAAAAATATAATTCTAAAAATAACAGTAAGGACTTCTACAGGTATGTCAATGAGAAAAGGAAGGTAAAAGAAAGTGTACTCTCACTAATGAATAAGGCTGTCAAACTAGTACAATGGATGAGGAGAAGGCTGAGACACTCAACAACTTTTTTGCCTCAGTCTTCACTGTCAGTCTCTCTTCCTACTCCTCTCAAGTGGATGGACTACAAGACAGGGACTGGGAAGCAAAATCTCTCCCACTGTAAGAGAAAATTAGGTGTGATGACACAAGGAAACTGAACATCAAGAACATCATGGGACCTTAAGAGATGCATCCCAGAGTCTTAAAGGATTTGGCTGATGTAGCTGTTTAACAACTCTCCATGGCATTTTAAAAATTGTGGCAGTCAGGTGAAATCCCCTGTGAGAGGAAAAATGGGAACACTGCACCCATTTTTAAAAAGGGTAGAAAGAAGGACCCTAGGAACTACCAACCTATCAGCCTCACCTCTGTGCCTAGGCAGATCATGGAACAGAACCTACTAGAAGTTATGCTAAGGAACATGGAGGACAGGGAGATGATTCAAGACAGCCAGCATGGCTGCACCAAGGGCAAATCCTGCCTGACCAAACTAGTGGCTTTCAATGGTGAACTGACTATATCAGTGGATAAGGGAAGAGCTATGGATGCCATCTATTTGGACTTCTATGAGGCCTCTGCTATGATCCCCCACATAAATCTTACCTCTGAATTGGAAAGATAAGGATTTAATGGGTGGACTGTACAGTGGATGAGAAATTGGTTGGATTGTCACATGGCTCAATGTTCAGATGAAGATGGGGGGTACCTAGTGTGGATACATTGAAAATAGAACAATTGCCTCTTGAACCAGCAAAAGCCTGGCTCCCCCCCAGTTTCTGTTTACATTATTTAAAATGTATCAAGGCAAACCTCATCAACAGACCCACCTCCTTTGTCAGGACTAAAAATATAAAATGCTAATGACTCCTGATAAGCTGCCAGACTAGTAATGCAAATTGGTAGCAGATACAAGAATTCCAGGAAAACCTGAATATAAAGGGAAGACCTGCATTTACCAATCTGCAACCTCTGGCAGAAATTGATGAGAAGAAGAAACTTTTTACTATAAAAATTCAGAGGGAAAATGGTGAAAATCAGAAGCGAAGAGAAGCAAACGACAGGAAGCAGAGAGCACCTGCATCAGTGACTTGAAAGTGACAGTGATCCCAGGTAGTGAGGAGCTGATTTTCTTTGAAGGGTAAAAAGAACGTTAATTTGTCCTCTTTCTTTCTTTAATAGCCCTTTCCCTGGGGTGATTAATTTGTTTGAAAACCTGTTTTCCCTGCATTTCTCTCCCACTATTAACTCCTTCCTAACACTCCTTTCAATGTGGTGTCATTTTCCCTGAAAACAGTTGTAATTTTTTCAAACCCTAAAGCTGGTTATCTTTCAATTTGTAGGACAGATATGTGCAGTGCCTAATATTTCCTCACAAACAAAATATAAAATATTAATTGTTATGGACCGTGACACGGGTGATAAGTGGTAGACTTCAGACATCCATACTGAGACCAATACAGCTTAGCATCTTCACCAATGACATATATAGCGGAATTGACTACACCCTCAGCAAGTCTGTAAATGATACCAGGCTGAGGGATGCAGCTGGAATGCATGAGGGACAAGATGCCATCCAGAGGGACCTGGAGAAGCTTGAGAAATGGGCCTATGTGAACCTTATGAACTTCAACAAGGTCAAGCGCAAGGTCCAGGGCAACCCCTGATATCAATACAGCCTGGGGGATGAAGGGGTTGAAAGCAGCCCTCTTGAGAAGGATTTTGGGGAAGATGAAAAGCTGTCCACATGCACTCACAGCCCAAAAACCCAAATGTATCCTTGGCTGCATTAAGGCCAACCAAGCTTGAGGGAGGTGATTCTTCCCCTCTGCTCCACTCTGATGAGACCCCACCTGGAGTACTGTGCTCAGCTCTGGAGCCCTTGGCACAGGAAAGATTTATATCTGTTGGAGTGGGTCTGGCGGAGGGCCCAGGAGGATAAAAATAATCAGGGGGATAGAACACCTCTCCTATAAAGACAGGCTAAGAGAGCTGGGGTTTTTCAGCCTGGAGAAGATAAAACTGTGGGGAGATATTATAATGGCTATTCAATACTCAAAGAGGGCTTATAAAAAGATAGGGACAAGCATTTTAGTAGGTTCTGTAATGATAGGACACAGAGGAGGATAGGAGTAATGTTTTTAATTTAAAAGAGGGTAGACTCAGACTAAGAAAAATTTATAGGAAAAAAAAGTTTAAAATAAGCAGGGTGAAACATTGGAACAGGCTGCCTAGAGAGGTAGTAGTACCATTCCTAGAACATTCAAGGTCAGGCTACATAGGGCTCTATGAATTGAAGATGTCCTTTGTCATTGCAGAGTGGCTGGACTAGATGACCTTTGAAGGACTTTTACAACCCAAAATATTCTGTGATTCTAAATGTACATGTAATGTAGCATGTAAGTGCTTGAAATAGAAAATTAAAACTCTAGCTCCTCAGAAACACATAGCTGAGACCTTCAGCTAACTTCAGGCTGAACACGTGGGGTTTTACCAGCACATCTCTCTATTTCTTACAAGCAATCTTGTAAGGGTTACTTAAAGTATAGCCATTATATTATATTATATTATAGAATATTATAAATATAGCCACTTATAGCCATCTAACAGTCTTCAGATATCAAAAGAGATGATGTTCAGATCCCGCAGTCATATCCTCAAGTGAAGAAGATGGTGTACACTGCTGCAAGTGTGTTCCTTTGAGTGGCCATAAGTGGTGTTCAGGCACTCAGATGAATGGTTTATTTCCAGTGGCTAGACTTACCAGTGCTAGTTAAAGTCAGCAAGATGGAATGTTACCTCTTACAAAAGAACCATGTTGGTTACTACTGTGCATGTAACTACAATAATAAAAACTGAATTTAAGACTCAGAAAGCAAGAATATATTAAATTCCTGGTCCTTGAGAGAGAAAAAAAATACAATGTAGAAACATCAGTAATGACTTTGCCATTCTTATTTCATGATCAAAACAACAGATGCTCAGCAGATCGCTGCATCTCGAAATCATGAACAGGAAGTAGTTTATTAATTGCATGAGAGTAGCATTGGCTCACTAGGTGAAAATAAATGGGAATTATCTACAAATGACAACGGTTGCCTTTATTAACAACCCAGGTGACCTAACTGAATACAATAGAACATGAAAACAGGGTTACTCTAATTAAATGAAAACAAAACAATAGAAGTACCTCATTAGTACCACTTGA
Organism: Heliangelus exortis; assembly: GCF_036169615.1. Classification (NCBI taxonomy): domain Eukaryota; kingdom Metazoa; phylum Chordata; class Aves; order Apodiformes; family Trochilidae; genus Heliangelus; species Heliangelus exortis. The sequence goes on along the minus strand of NC_092454.1, from coordinate 16,792,849 downwards.
AAATTACATGCAGAAAACAGTGTTTTTACAGGTATAAGAATGGTCAAATGGATAAAACTTACCAAACAGAACTCACACGGGGAATACAACTCAAAATAAATACTAGAAGAGACCAAGAAGACTGAGGATACTAAAAATCAGAGATGTAATAAGACATTAGATAATTCTACCTGAGCCCCAGTTGCAATTTCATCAGCAGCTTCATTCATCACTCCTAGTGTTTGGAACGCGAATACACAGAGCTCCCGTTCACAAACAGTGGGCTACACAGAGAAAAAATAGTCAATTATAATTTTGTTCTGGCTTTAGGTTTTTGGTTCATCATGTAGTACCTACAACAAAAGCCAAACACATTTTATGTTAAATTTCTTTCAGATAGTAGCTGCAAGATTATTTTCTAATTATGAATACTTATAAATTATTGAGGAAGGTACATTACAGAAGCATTTTAGTAATCTGAAGAAAAATTGTGAAAAGCTCCTAAACACGTAAGGGTTTTTAAAAGAAATCCAAAGATATTTCAAAATAAAAATAACAGGCATAGTGCCCAATTGTCCTTAACACTAGTCTATCTGAAAACTCTGTACATGGTTAAAATTAATAGAGAACAAATCTAGAGACTAACAGAGGTAGACTGCCTATGTAAATGCACATTTATTCTTCACAGCTTGCTATTCTCCTGTTGAGAACACACATTAGCTACCTCCAATTTAATCTGAGGCTAATTAAATTTTTTTCAAACTTTAAGAAAAGGAATTATATTATTATAGAATAATAAGAAAAGGTAACATTTTATTTTAATAAATAGCAGTGCTTCCACGCTTTTCAGATATAAAAAAACAAAACACAAAAAAACCCCAACAACAATACCAACAAAACAATAACAACAAAAAATAGCAAAAACCCGTGATGTCACACCAGGTTTTTCTATATTTTTGAAAAATTCACAATGCCAACTCAATGATCAAATAAAAAACTTATTTCAACTGTGAACTGAGAGAGAATTGAGCATTCTGCCTTCATAAAACAAAGCAGAAACAAAAAGAATACATCTTTAAGTACAAAGAAGAGGCATGACTTCACAGGCTTCCTAATTGGTTAGAACACTACAACTCCATGCTTATTTCCTGGGAGGTAATTAGAAGATCAGCTTTTTAAAGGATCAGGTAATGAATCACAGCATGAATTGTAATAGGAATTCAAAACAAACGAACTGTTAAATGAAATACAAGATAGAAACAGAAAATAAACCTTCCTTAAAATAGACCACAAAAAATGTAACTTTTATTACAATGTTGAAAACAATCAGAAGTACTTTTTGAATGCTATTTCTTTGAATCCATATTATTAAATCCTAGCTCACTGAAAGTTAAAATTATATTTGGTAGGCACTATTGAGCTTTTTTAACTTAAAGTTCAGAGTCTAGATACCATGATAATCACTAAAGCATTTGTAGCAGTACATTCTGAAGTTCAATCCAATGTCTCCAGAAGTACTTGCAGAAATGAAAAAAAAATAAATGAGCAAAGAAAACATAAAATTTAGTTCAGGTCTGTTTCATGGATAATAATAAGCATACTGCTCTAGTTGTAGGGACTTGATTCATAGCCCTTAAAATATGCATTTGCTGAGTTTCAAAGATTCAAGACTTCAGTAAACATCTGAAATCTACTGCACTGACATAGTTTCACCTCAGTTTACAAGACTTATCAGCTTTCAAGTCTGATAGTGTTACCCACTGGATTTATTTTATCTACGTATCTATGTTATATTGTATTAGGCAGTAGACAAAGCCAAACATGACCCAATTTGCTGTGTCATGGCATGCTAGGCAAAAAGTATTTATTAAGGTCATGATTTTTATGTTTTCCACATTTAGAAGGTGGTTACATAATTTTCTTAGATGGTGAAGAATAGTGGCATTACCACCTCGACTATCACAGTCAACAGTATACACAGACTTGCTTTTACTTCAGAGCAAGGAATTGCTCTGGAATAGCAGAGCAATCTCAATTGAGCCATGCTTGCCATGAAAAAAAGCATTAAGAAAATACTTATTTCTGTAATTTTTTTTACAACGTTAAAATTATCCTGAGACTTAAAGAGGACAAAGGGAACACTGGATTTCTCATCTTTGCTCTTCCCCCTCATCCTGGCCCTGTGTTATGATGTCAAAAATGTCTGAGCACCTCAAAGAGGGTAGTTGGGAAAATGGTCATTTAATTTATGTTTAACATTTGAAAATACTTTCTTCTCTCAGATGGACACTGGATGTAAAATATTAAATCCAGAGAACTGTAGATATGAGGAGAGACACATTGGCAATATTTCAGCTCTGAAGAGGCACTGACATTACTGTTAGGGTCTATGGAAGTCTTCAAATTTTGATGTATTTAATGAATATTTATGCCTACTGAATATTTTGGTTGTGCAGTCTAATGGTGAAAATAACCCAAATCCTATAGGTATAAGTACACTTCAATAGCCTGCCCTCATTTATCCACCTTAGATGCCTTCTAACCCAAATTACAACCATTTTAAGAGTACTTGGATCCTGTTTCTGAAATTTGTCCCAATTTAAACAGATGGTTTTACCTGAAATTTCCCATTAGAAAATGGTATGGTGGTTGGTATGGCCATTAGCTGGGTTCAACCATTTGAACTCCTTTTAGTCCCTCCAAAATGAAGACTGTCTTGTGAAGAAGCAAAAATTTGGAAGGTTTTTGCTTGTCAAACAATGGTGATTTATGTATTCAGTGCCACATTTCTATCTTTTGGGTTTGTGCACAATTATGCATACTGGAAACAATGAAAATATAGGAACACTAGGTTAATAAATCAGCTCTAGAAGACAGAGCTTAAAGATCACAAGTTTTATGGGAAAACTGGGATTCAAGACTGCTTTTACACTGTGACTAATATTTTGCATACTGCCAGGGTGTTTCCCTTTATGGTGTTAACTTGCCTCTTCTCTTGTAAGAGGACTTTATATCACAAAGATAAGAAATGTCCCTAGCCAGGGTAAACATTAACATCTTTATAAAAACTCTGTTGTTCCAATGCAATTTTGGGCCGCTGTTATTTTGGTTCAAATACATGTAATGATCCACAAGCTGAACTTTTAAAGATTTTTTTGTGTACATATATGAAAATAGAGAAATGTTTTTTCTGATGCAGATACATATCCAGAAAGGTACAAAATATCTATCTTCTATCAGATTACTAGGTTCTACTGTTTTTAAAGGAAAACCACAAAACACAATATATAAGACAAGGCTTATATATGTAACTTTACATTTTTTTAATGTAAATCTGATCTTAGGTGCACATAGAACTTAACAGATTACAACCATCATCTTGGAGGAACACAGAACTGACTAGCTGGGCAACTTTGCTTTTCACTACCTGAATATGGCAGTTCTAACCTCTCTTCAATAACGGTAGCTGCTAGAAATCTCACATGTACTGTATTTTTCACTTGAAAGGAGAAAAATTAACAAAAAGACATTGACTTGCACAAAACTATTACCTTAGTGAAGATCGTGGTTGCTAAAGACTATTTAGAAGGTTAATTATTCCAGTGAGGAAAAAAAGGAAGAAAATAAGAGCTGTGCAGTTAATCTGAGATTGCAAATGCTTGGAAGCAGAAGGCACTGACAGAAGCAGAAATAATTTTTTGATCTTTTGAGGTTTCAAGACCTCTTTTGAGGTTTTGACTTTTCTTCAGCCACTCACAATCTTTGCATGCTCACTAGCACCCAACTGCTACTGTGATGGAAAAGGGCTCAATCAGAGTTTTCTCATATTATAAATGCAAGTTTTACTTCTTACAGCAGTGACTTGCCAAGGGAGGTTTAAGTTTGGTATTAGGAAGCACTTCCTCACAGAAAGGGTGATCAGACATTGGAACGGACTGCCCATGGAAGTGGTGGAATCACTGTCGCTGGAGGTGTTTAAGGAAAAGCTGGATGTGGCACTTAGTGCCATGGTCTAGCTGATGTGGTGGTGTTAGGTCACAGTCTGGTCTTGATAATCTCAGAGTACTTTCCAGCCTCAGTAATTCTGTGATTCTGTGACTGTGCGCACAGCCAAAAGGCAAACCATTAAAATGTTATGACATATTCTGGTTCCTGGTTCCAAACTATTTAATCTAGACATTCCTTCAATTTGAAAAATCTGAAACTTCCATAGTTCAGAAGAGCAATGTGTCACCCTTTCTGACATCATAAGAACTGTCACAAAGACACTAATGAGGCTGCAACATGACTGATACATCTAAAAAGTCTTGATCTAAAAAAAGAAATTTAGGGAAAGCTCATAGCCTGATTTACAGCAATTGAAAAATGGCAAAGGTGAAACCATTAGTGACCATCTCACTTCTAATAAAAGCACCATTCTGTTTCCCTTTTTGAACTATGGTAACTGTTACGTTTCCCACAGGAAGAACTTGTATCTTTCTCTTCAATACCCTCACCAGAAGAATAAGGATATAATACAGGATCAAGAATACTGAAAATGTGAAATTCACTAAGGCCAAGATTTCATCCATAATAAATAACTCATAAGAGAGTTCTTTGAGATGAACAATGTTGAAATACATAATCTGACTAATATAAGAACAGATATATCATAATTATCAAAGTATTCCAATTTTAAAAGCTATATACAAACAACAGTTATTTCAAATAATTTTTACAATATTTTACCTTTCACATAATATATGGGCAAAATTTTAAACAGTACAGATGTCAGTATTAGAGTACAAATTTCAAAGAAACTAGCCTCAATTATTATTTTTTGCTGAGCTTTTTAGTATTTCCTGCTTTGTTCCAGCTTTCAGCACAAGATGGCACTCTAAAGAGACTTCTTGACTGAAAACATTGATACAGAGCAGGTTTATCATCTTGTTGAATATATTCCAAGATTTTTTTTCCTGCTTTGGCCTGTTTCATAGGTCTTTAAAATCCATCCAATTATGCTGTTTTACCAGTGGCTTTAGTATTTGTAAATAAGGAATTTGGGAAGGCATAGACAGTATGAAAGGCATTAGTCACATAAAGTATACTATGTTGAAGCTGAATGTGATCACAGAACTACCTAAGTCCTCTGAAGGGACTTCTGGAGGTTGTTTGGTCAAACACTTCCACTCAAGCAGGCTCTTCCAGATATTTTTTCTGTGTCTCCAGAGCCTCTCTGGGCAAACTGATCTGATGCTCAGTCACACCCAGAAAGGTGCAAAAGTTAGAAAAGTGTTTCCTTATGTTACAATGAAACCCCCTGTGTTTCAGTTTGTGCCCATTGCACATTGAAAAGACCCTAGCTCCATCCTCTTTGCACGTTCCCTTTTTACAGATTTATAGATATTAATAAGAATACATCTAAGACTTCTCTTTTCAGTACTGAACTGTCTAAACATTCTCAGCCTTTACTCTTGTATGCAATGCTTCACTTAAGATGCTTAATCAGCTTAGTGGCCTTTTGCTAGACTCTCTCCAGTAGCTCCAGCTCTCTCATTTATGGGGAAACCCAGAACTGGACACAGTAGTCCACGTGTGGGCCTCACCAGTGCTGGGTAGAGGGGAAGGATCACCTCCCTCCATCTGATGACAATTCTGTTATTTAATGCAGTCTAGGGTATTATTAAGCTTCCTCATTGCAAGAGCACATTGCTGGCTCATGTTCAGATCGGTGTTCACTAGGACTCCCAGGTCCTTTTCCACCCAGCTGTTTTACAGCTGGGTAACTCTCAACATATATATGTCCCCAAGGTTTTTCCTCCCTACATGCAGGACTTTACACTTCTCCTTGTTGATTTGCATGAGACCCCTGTCAAGCCCTTTCTCCAGCCTGTCAAGGTTCCACTGGCAATCCACCACTCTGGAGTATCACTCACTTTTCCCAGTCTTGTATCATCTGCAGACTCACTGAGGGCACCCTCTGCTCCATCATCCAGATAATTAATGAAGATACTAAACAAGACCAGACTGCTCGAGTATACCACTAGTTACTGGACAGACCCCAACTAGACTTTGTACCATCGATCACCATTCTCTGGGTCTGTCCATTCAGCAAGTTTTCAGTCTACCAATCTTCTCATTCAGCCAATGCATCAACAACTTGTCTATGAAGTTCTTACAAGAGACAGTGTCAAAGGCCAGATAGATAATAACTGCTTTCTCCTCATCTACCAGACCAACGATTTCATCACAGATGTTCATCAAGTTGGTCAAGTATGATCAGTGATTGGTGAAGGCACACGGAGTACTCCTGATGATTTCCTTGTCCTTAATGCACATAGTAGTGCTTAGCTGCTCCACCACCTTACCAGGGATTGAGGTAAAATAACGAGCCAGTCATTCTCTGAGTCCTCCCTTTCTTGTCCTTCTTGAAACAGGATTGATATTTGCTTTCCTTTAGTCTTTGAATATGATACTACACGATAATATAATTTTATTGCACTACTTTTAATCAGATCCTTAAATAACCACTTTTGTTGATGACTCATTGTCTCATTATATTTAAATGTTTGTAATAAAAGTACATACTGAATTCTTAAAACAAGATATCTCTCTACTATCATAGTAGAAAACTGTTGCATTATTAAAATGCAACTTAGTGCTTCCCTAGAATATTTCATATGGCATTAAAAAGACTTAAGAGCATTATAATATAGAACCAAATACTGGTAAAGTTTCATTTGTACATTATTGTATCTGCTTTGGAAAACACACTTTTTATCTGGATGGACTAAATCTTATGGTTGAAAAGCACCTTTGGAAGTCAGTTGGCACTTTTTTTTTCTCTCACACAGAAGTAACTCTATCTAAACTTCAGATAAGCTAAAATTAGGTTTCTCTAATGCTTTATCAAACACTGGAACATGTTGCCAGAGAGGCTGTGGAGTTTTCATTCTTGAAGACTTTCAAAAGCTAATGACTGACAGTGGATGAAACAAGCTTCAGTTTCAGAGGCCAGACACTTGTCCCATGGGAGAGTACCTCAGTACTCCAGAATAGGCTTTCTGGAAGTCATTTAAATTTCTGAAGTTTACTAATTCGTTTTACTCTGATATAGTAATTTCAAAGAAATCAGGATAATCTATTTACCTATTTTAACAACACATGTGAATGATACTTTGAAAATGTCAGAAAAAAGCATTTCAAAATATGTCTTTGAAACAATTCAAACCTAGATACTAATTACAAACAAATAATAGTCCAGCCTTCACTCATCTAAACAACCTCTCTGAGGAGAACAAATTCAAAGCCAGTAACACAAGGCTAGCAATTCAAATGAGCAGACATTTGCTGTTTTCAGCAGGCTTACCAGGTCTCCCTTCTCTGTCTCTCCTCCACACAAAACCTGTGTCTCGCCCTGTACTTCCCACTGTTTTTCACACCTGAGTAAAGAGCTACTTCAGAAGATACTGATGACAGAGCTCCAGAGATGTGAAGTACAGGTCGCCTTGAAGTAAGATGTGTTGCAATTCTTGCATGAATCAAGGGAGCTGTTTGGATGTAAAGACTGCAACCCCAGCCCTCACTAATGATGTCAAAACTGTTTCTTAATACTTCTATGAAGGATGAAATATTTAGGATTCCAAGGAATAACCACAGGAAATACTATGGTCTATGTTATGCAAGAAGTTAAACAACACTTCTTCTTCATAGCATGCGTGTATTTATTGATTTTTTTCCTGTGCTTTGCAGAAAGACTGCAAATTGTGCCATGCAGTGATGTAATGCAATTTCAGCTTTTGTTGAAATTTTCTATATATGCATGTATCTTCAAAACCACAATTTAGCATTTAAAACTTTCTGTGCTCTGTAAAAAAATCATTATATCTCAATGTATTCTTGAAACAAATACTAAAGAAGCATTCTATGATGAGAAATTACTCCTTATCTCACATAAGGTATAAATATTTACAGGAAAGCATTGCTGATTTTACTGCTTCTTTTTTTTGAAAAGTGGAATTCCACAACAAACCATGGACCTTTATAAAGAAGAGTGTAACAGCTATTATGTATTAAAGTACTTTTTAAGACTCACTTCCATCCAGGGGAACCTTCATTCTTTCCTTTCACAGTACTACACCTGCAGTTCCTTGTGAGAGTATTAGGATTGTAAGTATTTTGAAGGCATTCCATCTACATAATGCATTTCTATCTACTCCCACACAGTAGTGGAACACACACAGGACCTGTATCTGTAGGTCTGGTCTTCTGTATTTCAGAGAATTTTCAGAGTTCAAAAGAAAAATGGTTATTCTGAAAGATCCATACTTTGCTAACTTTGTCCTTAATTTTCAGGAAGCCACTAAGTTAGCTTCTTTATTTATCCTCAAAAAGTGAGTAAGGTAGCCTAGAAACCAGATTCCTATGTACAACAGGATCCTTGAAAAAGACAGCTCTGCTGGATTAAAAACTGGTTGGATGGCCAGATCCAAAGAGTTGTGCTATATGGAGTTAAATCCAGTTGGCAGCTGGTCACAAGAGCTGGGGCTGCTCCTGTTTAACATCTTTATTGACGATTTGGATAAGGGGATAGAATGCACCCTCAGTAAGTTTGCAGACTACACTAAGTAGATTTGCCTTAGGGTGGGGAGGCTCTGCAGAGGGATCCAGACAGGCTCTGGATGGGCTGAGACCAATTGCATGAGTTTCAGTAAGGCCAAATGTTGAGTCCTGCCCTTTGGCCACAACAATCCCCAGCAACACTACAGGCTTGGAGAGGAATGGCTGGAGAGCTGCCCAGCAGAGAGGGACCTGGGGGTGTTGATTCACAGCTGGCTAAACATGAGCCAGAAGTATGCACAGGTGGCCAAGAGGGCCAACATCATCCTGGCCTGCATTGGGAAGAGTGTGACCAGCAGGACCAGGGAGGTGATCCTGCCCCTATACTCAGCCCTGAGTATTGTGTGTAGCTATGAGTACGGCAGTATAAGAAGGACAGTGTGTGGGAGAGGGTGCAGAGAAGGGCAACTAGGCTGACTAGGGGTGTGGAGAACAGGCTGATTAGGGATCTGGAGAACAGGCCTTAAAAGGAGAGGCTGAGGGATCTGGGGCTGTTCAGCTTGGAGAAGAGAAGCCTGAGAGATGACCTAGTTGCTCTCTACAACTACCAGGAACAAGGTTGTAGCAAGACAGATGTTGGCCTCTTCTCCCTAGTGACCAGTGACAGGACAAGAGGTAATGGGTCCAAGCTCAACCAGGGAAGGTTCAGGTTGGATATTTCTTCAAAGAAAGAGTGGTTAAACATTGGAACAGGCTGCCCAGGGAGGTGGTGGAGGCACCATTCCTGGAGTTGTTCAAAAGATGGGTAGATAAGGTGCTACAGTGAATAGTTTAGTGGTTAGGTGTTGGGAGGTGGTTAGGGAGGATGATTGAACTTGATGATTTGGAGGTCTTTTCCAATCTTGATGATTCTATGATTCCATGATTTGCATGATTAGATTAGTACAACAGGCTCTCAAGCAAGACAGGTGTGCAATGTTAAAAGAATAAAACCAAACATTTGGAATCATATTAGATAGTTATTTTGCAATAACAATGTTATTTTGCAGATACAACGATGTATCTGCATGGGGAACTAGTGTCTAAATTAAGCTACACAAACAGATACATCTTGTTGTCATCAATTTGCTCTTATGTCATGGGAAAATAGATGTCAAAATTTCAAGAAACCTAAGTAAATGAAAATAGATATTAAAACCAGAACATCCTCAAGAAAAAGTTATTTAGGAAAAAGAAACTTAATACCAAGAAGTTCTGTGCTGAGAGAGGTGGATTGAAAGATACTTTATAACTAAGATAAAATCTTTGCCTGTAGAGCAAATATACAGAAAGCAGAAAGTTTATCATCCTGTTTCATTTGGTATATTCAGCTGTCCTGAAGATGAGCTATTTGAACTATGCAGTCATTAATAACCAGCACAAAAAAAATTACATTGAAGAATGACGGTTTACAGTATAAGAATACTGTACTTATTGTGTGATAACAATTGCCTAATTTTTCAAAATGCACTTCAAGAAAATTAATTAAACTACACTGTAGTTTAGGAAAGGTGTCAGGCTGACGCGCAGAAGGATTACGGAATCAACTCTTTACAAGGAGAGTGGTGAACCACCCAGAGCTATTTAGTCTGTGGCATCTCTTGCAATACAACCGACTACAGATAGAGCCTAAGTAATGCCTTTGATACATGGACATTTGTAGAAAATGTGATCTAGACACAGAATCTAAAATATAAGAAGATCTTAGTAATACTCTGATCATTATGAGATCTGGGGGATTAACATTGATATCAAAAGTATGAACCTTCTAAAGCTCTTTGTGAAGGCCTGGGATACTATATATGGGATACATTAAATGACATAAAGCTATACTGCATGTACCCTTGACTGAAGAGAAAGGCCCATGCACTCTGCTTAATAAAGTACTGTATTTCTGAGATCAGCTGTTGCAGTGGCATTAAACATAAAGTGCTCTTTCAGTTGTGTCATTCTTTATTCTCTTTATATACATTATGTATTATGTGTATATGTATGCATGTTTATGTGTTTGTGCAGCAGAAGCATGTAAATAAACTCTAAAACTGACTGTGTTAGGCTGCCTCTGCCAGAGCTCTCACTAAAGCGAAGCATTTATTTCCTCAAGACCCTTTGGCAAGCTCAATTCAGACTGAGATCCTTTCTCACCTTTTACAGGACTGCAAACTCACTAATGGCTTTATATTGCTTATTGAGTCATTCAAGCAGACACAGAGCACACTAGATTTCTTCCCCCTGCCTCCTTCTCCCTGGGTTATTTAAGGACATTCTTTGTTTTTGCGAAGCCATTTTGCTAAGCTAAGTTATGCAGCTTGCAAAGGCACTGGTGAATGTATGTTTAGTGGCAAACAGGCTATCACTTTCCTCTGTTTTGAAGTGCTGACAGATTCTCAAAGAGATAGCTAAAATGGCACCCCTTTAAGTTGAAGACAGAGAAAATTAATTCTGAGTGCTTTTAATCTCTCAGGTGAGAAAGCAAAAAGTGTTATGATTTTTTTTATTTAGAGCAGGTGACTCTCTATTCTGTTTCATTTTAACAGTTCATCACTGACCTCGAATAAATGCTACTGTTTGCTTTGTCCTAGTGGCAATAAATAAACCCCAAAATTTAAATAATTATAGTATCTAAACTCAACTCACTATCCAAACATTACTCACTTTGTCTTAGCTCATATTTTCATAGGTAATATGCATAGCAATGTGTTTAAATATGAACAAGAAGGACCTGATGCCTTTTTATACTATCTCAGTCAGGGTATTTGGTTGTGGACAAGTCTGGCAGAAAACTATCTTGTTAAAAGGCAGATATGAGCTCAAAGAGGCAAAAAAATACATTATAGGGTTTTCAAATATACAGAGGTTTAACCATGACTTAAATGGGTGTTAACTGAATATGTAGATGTTTTTGCCAATCCTATTTGCATACCCTGCCTGCAGTCAGAATGCCTGATGGTGCCACCACTGAATGTCACAGGGGATGATGTTCAGGTGACTTCTGTTACCATGTAAGAAATAACTTTCCTGAACTTAGTCTCATTGAACTATCATAGATTATGTCTGCTACTTACATGTAGTTGCTTGTTACACTGTGGAAAAACTGTCAGGTGTCAGGCCATTCACACACAGGTAATAAGCAGTTTTCCATGGATTAAATCTTTTAAGGTTACTCAGGTTTCCACAGGATCCAGGATACATGAAACATAAAGTATTCTAAACTGCAAGATCATTCATCAAGGTAAGAATTTTACTCTTCAAATATATTCTTTCACAAGGCTGCACTTACCCAGTAGCTCCAGGCAGAGCATGTCTCTTGTGACCAGTTCTACTCTACTTGCTATATGCATTCACAAACAGCATGAAAGGTTACAATGTTCAGCATTCAAAATTCCTGGTTTCAGTTATACAGGAATGAAAGGATGGAAGAGCCGGCTAGACTTTGGGCATACTGAAATATAACAGTGCCCCTGCCACTGCTTGTTCTGACACTTCAAGGTGTCAGCTCCTTGTACTGCCTTTTTTATCACGTTATGGAGGACATCTTATTTCAGTGGCCCATGAGCAAAAGAGCTTCAGGAAAACATCAGAAGAACTTCATGGCCTTGTGTCATTAACACCAGTGTATCTGAATACCCTAGCTATTGCTTGATAAGAGCTCAAGGACTGTGGTGACACTAAGCTTTTAAAAGAATGCCGAAAGGAAAATCACTGGGAAATCACTGTAATGCACATCCTCTATCGTATCCAGCAGCACAATTATGTTCAGTGAAGTACACTTCTACATTATACACTATCATCTCCCTGGATTCCATCTCCCTTGCTTTCAAACATTTTTTTCCAATTATACATCAAAATCTAGAGAATATTAATTACATTTTTGAATCTTAAAAGGATATTAGGTTTAAGCACAAGTGAAGTAATTATATAGTTTTAGAACAGGCTTTTATCGTCCACTGCTATTTAGAGTATTAGAAAAAGCACTCTCTACCACAGCAAACACACCACTTACCCGCAGCATAGGGCCATTCTGGAACACGTGGGGCTCGTCACAGACTACGCAGTATTCATTCAATACTGGTATCCGCTGCTCAGCAAATTCAATAGTCTGAGAACAATTAAAATGAGAATAACAACATCTGCTTAAAAATTATTAACAGTCAGCTCATGCTCCACAGTATTTCATAAATGGGTAAGATATGACATCCTACCTGCACAAGAAAGCCACGATCTCGCACTGGAATGCATTTTGCACCATAATTTTGCTGCAAGGAAAAAGGTGATGCAACCTTAGTGTTGATAGACTGATTAGAAGGAAACAGTAAAACATTTGTAATTTTTGCATACAAATATGTTAATTTAACAATATTTTCATTTAGAAAGATTTCTCATTTGCATAGAGCAGCCATTACAAATAAAAACTACACTTTACTGCTTCCTAAGTGTGGGACAGATTTTTTTTCCACTTCGTTTTAGTACTTAAATCTGATCGGGTTTTGTATCTCAGCATCCCCAAATCTTTAATCTCAAATGGAAACACTAGCATCTTCACTCCATTCAAATGAACTAGCATTTGGGAACATTAAATTTAATTTTGTATTGTCTATCCAGATACGAGCTATCTGCTTAGGCTTGAAACACTAAAGTAACACTCAGAAAGGCTAAAAATCTTTTTCTTTTGTATTTACCAAGTTCTGACTTCTCAAGTGCCATGCTAACAGATCTCTGTGCTCAGATCCCACTCAAATCCTTTCTGCCTTTTTCTTTCAATACACAGAAATATAAATTAGAAAGAACTTCTATTACATAGGTCACTAAGGTACAAAGTTCCCTCTAAGCTGAATTCTACTTCAATCAAACTTTGTTTTGAATAAGTCAGTTCAACTCCTGTTAGTATTGTTTTCTTTTATTTATAGGCCTATTTCCTTTGATTTCTCTAACTGCTTATTTGGGAAACCCTTCCCTTTTTTCTCCTGGGAAAGAAACCTAATTGTATTACTATATGAGACTCTTAACACATTAGCTAAGAAATGAAGAGAAGTTAGGGTCCCAGTTTATAACTGCTGCATTCCACTGACTTCAAATTGAAGTTAGGCTCTTAGTCTACTTGTATACCTGGTGCCTGCATGTAAAATGCTAAATGGACTGACGCTTTTCTGCTGACATCTGTCAAACCACATCTGACCGTGCATGTGTTGATTCCCCTCAAAGTAAATGCATTCTAACAATAAGTTATTGGTAGTTTTTATAGACTGGCAAGTAGGGCTTGCGTTTCCTCTGCATCAGCTGATAACATCAGTAATTAAACCATTTAGCCAACTCTTCTTTATCTTATCAAAATCAATTCCTACTAATGTCAGGACAGAAAAGTCTTGCTATGTTAAGACATCTTCTGCTGGTTCAGGAAAAAGGCATCTTGAAACTGTCACAAGTAAAAAGTCTGTTGGCTAACCTTAAATTAATATTGCTGTGCACATTACAGTAACCAATGACACTGCATGTATATAAATTATTTCATGCTAGTACGTCACTGCTTTTAGATCCAATGAGTGTAGCTCACAGCTTACTAATTTACGAAGAGAAATACCACACTCAATGCAATTTAATTATTCAGAATGCACTGTTTTGAGTGTCAGTAGGCACTTCAAGAAAGAATCAGCTTTTTCTTGCTAAGATCAATATGCCATCAGGCTAAGGGAGTGGAGAGGACAACCTCCTAAGTGCCTCTCCAAATTTAATACAAAAAAATGCACAATGCCTCAAAAAAGTGCAAACAGATCCATTCTTTCCTTTACAGTGCAAAAGGCAGAGACTTCATTTTAAGCGCTCCTTCTTAAATTTAGGAATGTGTGCTACCCTTTGTTTTGGCAATCACTTATGTCTCTGTGGAGAGAGAGGAGTGCAGTGTGGACACCTGATTCTTTCCCCAATCTCCATCTGCCACCAGCATGCTTGAAGGTTAAAAATTTCACAAAACACAAATGCACAAGAGGTGAACTGAATCATAAATGCATTCCTTCCACTACAGTGATGATCACAGATGCACAGAACAGAAGGAGGGGTAACTTGGCACCCAAACAAGCCAAAGAATGGCTACTTCTTCCATAAAGCAAATAGTCAAATGGAAAAAAGACCTGTGTGAATTTTACAGAATGGAAGCGCATACTCTCCCTTCTTCCTGCAGCAAGAAAGAAGCCAAAAAAAGATGTGCATGGCTGAACTTCTCCTGGCCAGCAGCTGTGCACTGAGGTATATTCAATATGACATGGAAAATCTCTGTGCTGACCCAAGCAGATTCTATTTTTGTAACTTAAATACATGTTCATTAACAGTTGTTTAAATACTCCTTAGAAAGCTAACTCCATTGGTCTTGTTTTCCAATATATTCAAATATATCTAAAATTTTAACTAACATATGGCGCAAGTATTAATGCCTGTGCATAACAAGCATTGCAGCATGTTTGGAAATTAATAGGAGGAAAACAAGTAGAATAAAAAATTTACTACGCACAGCAGCTTGTGAAGGTGATGATGAAGATGGTGTTAAGATACCAATAAGCCCTGAGGTAAGAGAGAGCCTCCTGCTCTCTGCTATGGTGGACTCCTTGAAAGGCTCCATTTTAGATGACTTAGGGGCATTGGAGTAAGCCTTGCTGAGTAACTTGTGATTCTTCAATCCATCCAACTCTTCCATTCTAAGATTACTGGAGTAGGACCTGCTTAAAAGTTTGTGGGGCTTCAAGGTGCTGTTGTGCTCACATCGAGGATCCCCAGAGCACGACCTGCTTAACAGCTTATGGGGCTTTAAAGTGATGCTCTCCTCCTGCTTGACAGCTGCAGAGCAAGAACGGTTCAACAGTTTGTGCGACTTAACAGCCATTGTCTGTTCAGCCCTAGGGTCACTCGACAATGAGCGGCCAAAGGTTCTGTGAGATTTTGGGGCACACATATCTTCTGTCTTCACTGTGCTAGAGCAAGTCCTTCTCAGTAGCTTCTGAGTTTTGGAGATGCCATCGTGTTCTGACTTGAGTTTTGATTTGTTCTTACCACAGCCAGGTGGAGGATAACTTGGCGACCTTAAAAATTAAGAAGGAGAAGACAAAGTTAGAGAGTAACCAAAATCTTGTGCAAATCAAGAAATACCATATAGGTCTAAAATTTCGTAAGTGTCACCAGTCTTTATATAGTTCACTAGTGATAAATTACAGACCAATGTTAAAGAAATATGCTGTTGTATGTACGACTAATTTTAAATTCTAAATAGACATTTTACTCTTATTTATGCATGAGCTCATAAATCAAAAAGACAATTAACTGCATAAATTAGAGCTATAACTCTTTGTAATGGTCTTTATTGCCTCTAACAAACCATTTTTTGAGGAAATTATCTTTGAAGTGAAAACCACATATTTTATGTGAGATTTTAACACATTTTCCTTACTGAAATCTATGTAATCATCATGGCATGATACCACCAAAGTTTCTATCTTCTGGAAACAGCATAGCAAATTCTGTGTCCAGATCTAGTGGAAGATATAATGAGCAGTGAAACTTCCAGGCAGTAAACCAAATTTAATTCACTTGAAATGAACATAATTTTTTAAAACTTTATAATAATTTGGGTGCTTTGTGGAAGACAATTTGATGGTCTTTTAGACAAATTTTAGCTCTGTAACACTAGAAATAAGAACGTGAGGAACCTAAATTATGTAAGCAGGAAGTAAAGAAGAAAAGCTTTTTTATGAAAAATTCACATGAACTGTCACATTTTTATAAAGTTCAGATTCACCTTTCCTTGCAAAGCAAGAACATGTAACAGGTACGCTGAATCCCTTTTCTGGGATTTATAAGCAACCCAGCCTTTGGAGTATTTTTTGGGCTGGGATTGAACAGTGAAGTGAAACCCAAGGGGAGAGGCTGGCAGGTTTCCCCACCCCATGAGCAAGTGACAGCAGAAGATGCATGTGGAGGCTGCTGACTCACAGCTGCAGTTGGCTCACTACCACCCTCCTGCAGACAGGAGGCAGGAATGGCATTCTGGGGAGAGAGGGTGTCCCTGCTTTGGGGCTGAACTGACGCTGGCCAGGCACTGCAGGAGCAGCTAAATCAAGAGGAGGAGGACTGGGATGGCTTCTTTTTGCCTTTTCCAAATAAAATCAAACCTCAAGCTACAGCCTGTGCCAGGCAATGCTGCATGTCATGGTAGGGAGTGGGTAAACTTGCTACTTAAAACACCACTTTATTCTCCTGCCTTTGAAAAGACAAATAATCTTTCATCTTCTTTGACATTCTTCCCTTCTTCAATGACAGGGATCACTGTAGTCCCTCTCTTTTCTAAGCATGGGATTTAGAAAGGAAAAATTAATTAAAAAGGCGGAATGTTCAAAGACACATCCAATTCACATTTACAGAGGGAGTGATCCATCAGCTCTTAATAGGTAGGAAAACATGCTAGAGTAAATAGTCACATTCCTGAAAAAGGTAAAATCAGAGCCTGATTTTACATAAAACTAACAGTATAAGTAACTAGCAGAAGTTATAATGAATTCAAGTGAACTATTCACAAATTGCTTATGTTAGTAATGCCTTTTTTTATTATTTTTATTTTTATTTAATTCTGCGCTTGCATTTCAGAAATGATGGAAGATTAATGCATTCCATGGAGATGGGTGGGTGCTCAGCAGCTTCAAATATCAGTCTTTCATTAATGACTATTCTAGTTTGAAAAAATTAATAATAGAAACAACTGTGGAAGGAACAGCTAGACAGCCACAATATACAACATATATATATATATATACACATTTTATACAAACTATTATTTGTATATGTTGTTTATATTTATATTCTTCCTATTCAAGTACAAGTCAAATGCTAACAATCTATAAAGATCCAAACACAGGAAGTTAAATAATATAAAATTAATTATTTCCAGTTCTGGATGAAACTTTGCTATTTCAGAGAACAGAGCAGTGAAATGTTCTGCCTTCAAATAGCCTTAGAAGCTGCAATAGTACCTAGTTCACTTTTGATGTCATGCAAGATAAGGACTGTAAACCCATGAGGTAAGATATAAATAGAGCGCTTCTCTGTGGAGAAAAGTCAACATTTCACCTCAACATTTCTGCTCTGGATTTTAAACAGGATATAGTGTTAATAGCTAATTTTCCTTGCTATTACCTGCGCAATGTAGAAAAGATGTGCAGAGGGGATTTCACCTTTTTGTCAGACACCTTCTTATTGTGCGTGCAATTAGATTTCTCTTTGCAGTTCTTCCACTGTTGTGTAACAAATGTCTGCATGATTCTGCAAATTAAGAAATAAAAGATTTTCTTAACCCAGCCAAGACATACTTTAATCCTAGGGTCTCTCTGTTCACCACAGAGGCAGCATGATGTAACATTCTCACTTTACAGGTAGATGTTTTCTGTCATGCATGTGGACTGATGATCAGGTGTCTCAGCACCTCAAAAATGATTTATTTTTAATAAAATTAATTTGCACAGCATTCTTATTTTTATGGCCTGTGTAAACAACACTGCAAGATTTATGCAGATATG
Source organism: Heliangelus exortis (assembly GCF_036169615.1). NCBI lineage: Eukaryota > Metazoa > Chordata > Aves > Apodiformes > Trochilidae > Heliangelus > Heliangelus exortis. Next base: position 16,774,742 of record NC_092454.1, on the reverse strand, counting down.
CCTCTCATGGAGATCTACAGACAAATGGATTCAAAGGCATCCCTTCCAACTACAGGCATCTAACTCTCCGGTGACTACAGAAGTTCGCTATGGCATCTACACTGCTCAAGTAGGAAGACGTTCTCCTAAGGCACAAACAGGAAGGTGCAGGTGTCAAAGACTACACTACCCAAAGAGGGTTTACAGAGAAGACAGAGGCAGGCACTTCCCAGAGATGGACAGCAAAAGACAGAAGACACAAGGTGTAGCGAAGAAAGCTAAAAAGCATAAAGGCTATGAAAAGAAGACATCCACAAGAAAAATGGCTATGTACTATAGGTTACCCTCAAAGGTTGGAGAGTGTGCATGTCAGCTGCCTAAGACCTGGAGTGAAATATTCTGTCTTCTGAAGTTAGTGTTACTTGTAGCAGAAGGTTGCACTAGGTGATGTCCAGCAGTTCTAAGCCAAGCTGATCTGTGACTCTAATTGTTGCAGTCTTTCAGTAATAAAGTCAAAGTGGAAGTTGTTATGGACTTGATAAAAAATTAAGCGCATCTTCAAAGATGAATACCCTGTTGCTACAGCCATGAGTGGACACGGGTTTCATAAGTATTCCGCTCAGTTGTGATTTATGCAGCTATGTCCCTGAAAATGTCTTATGGGAACCTTTAATAATTTTCTGGTGCACAAATCAGAGACAGTGTAAGCACTGAAATGTTTTGAATATGCCCATGTCTCGGGGGGCTTTTACTTTTTTCTTCCAAGTCATGAACCACAGCAATTTTAGTAATGTTGCTTTGGTTTTAATATTATAAAAATGCTGAACTCAGTGTCTTTCAACACTAAACAGTAAACTACTATTTTTTTTCCTTAAGGGATTCTTAATATTGTGAGATTATAATAAGATCTTAAAATAGATCTTAATATTGTAAGATTATATTGTAAGATTAATATTGGTCAGATATTAAAGCCTACCTTCCTGTAATTTTATTACACAAGCACAGGTGAAAAGATGACTCATCTAAATTTTATTAAACTTAGTTGTACCATGAACACATGAAACTGCTAAATTTTTCAACTGTTTTTCCTTCTTGTCCTCAAAATATGGATGGCCAAATTTCTGTGGTACATCCTAGAGACCACTATGAAAGCATACTTTTCTTAGGCTGTGGATAATACTCAGAAAGATTCCTACTCCAGAAGCTTCCCCACATAAGCAGAAAAATGAAATTGAACACTCCTACCTACAGTCTTCTGAGTTTTTTCAGCTTACTAGCTAACATGCAGAAAAGTGACAGAAAATCCTGGCAGGAAGCACAAATTAGGTTCTCAACAACTGTCAGAACTGAATTTACGAATGTAAATCATGCTATTTTTAATTTAAAGTTCAAAATAATTTGATAGAACCAACTTGACAGTCTATGAATTTTATACTACTAGTCATGGTCCAGGAACTAAAAAGAGTTTATACTTTTCTAGACTTACTTTTTCAGTTGATGTCCCAGCCCAAATCTTTCCTTTGTAGAGATCTGAAATACATCCACAGTTGGCACTACAGAAAAAGGAGATACTGTTGGTATTTGAATTTACAGCAATAACCATGCACTCATGAGAATGTACATCATATTTAATTACCCTCTCCCTTTAATATAGACAATGCCATTGAAACAGTGGTGAAAGTGGATGTGCCATCTTAGCATCTTAAGAAGTCAATTGCCCTTTTTGGAACATTAACCAATATAAAATGCAATTTTATGAATTTTAGAAGTATTTTGGAAATCTAATTCTCCCCAAAGTATCTCTTCCCACTAATTTTTATTAAAAAAACATGTTTTTCTTTTTATATTATGCAAGTAACAGAGAGCAACACCAGATTAAGTGTATCTGGACTGACAATTTATCTTGTCTAATATCTTAAAGATTTTTTCCATGTAAATAGTCTTTACTAAAGTTCCTATGATTGTGGAATAAACCCAGAGTTAATTAGTATGTCAGTTTTCTTTCTGAGGGACTTTTAATTCAAGATTCATAGCCAACATATATGTGCCTGACTGATACTAATTCCAGTAGTGAAGGATTACCCTGAATTTTCCTAAAGACTCATCCTAACATTGATATACCCACATACATCTGCCAGCAAACTGAAAGTGCAACGGGTGAAGAATGGAAATCAGCTCCTGGTATTACTAAAAATCATCTCATAATGTTTACTAGATAGAAGTGAAAGATGGAATCCAGCACTTGGGGAGAGAGCCACAGGTCCTCAAGGAAGGACAACCAACACATATTATAAGCATGAATAGAAAAAGTAAGTCAGTAAAACTTATATTTTTGGGTCACCCAAAGAGGGAGACTTTATTCAGAATGTCAAAGTTTATCTTTTCATTTCACTTTAATAAATTAAATTTTAAAATACAATATAATATATCTAACCTGGCCAACCAATTCGTTCAGTTTGAAAGTAGATACCTGTAGATCCCCCTTCCTTAATGTTATGATTCAAATATAATCTCACCTTTTAAAGTCGAACTGATGATTTTTTCAAAATATCTTGTTGATTTGATTAGTGATAGCAATGCTTTCATATTGTCAAACTTAGGATACATGGTGTGGGGCAATATTTTCAATGTGAACCATCATACCTAGACTGAAAATCTTAAAATCTGACATTCAGACTAGAGAAGACAGCACAGTACCTCCAAAGGCCAATTCAGCCTCATCTAAGATAGATTTCTATTGTATGTGGGAGAAACTGCCCACAAGTACCATAATGAGACAAGCTATTAACTAGAAGAATGACTACCCAAAATCAGGATATTACACAGCTACAATGTGGTATGAATTCCCTTTGTGTTTTGTGCTTTGTGAATATGTGCTTTTCCGTATACTGCATTTCTGCTTCTTTTATCAATCAACAAAAGGTACTATGGCAGAAAAAGATGTAGTATAATGTCATGACTCAGTAGTCTCAAAACAAGTATTTAAGAGGGGAGATTTATTCATAGAGAAACAGACTTGGTAACACAAAAGATGGTGGATCTCATTGTTCTTTCCTAGCAAATAACAAGAGATGGCTGCAACAGCAGCTGACCTCACAAAACCTATATCAGTAAAGCACTTGCCTCAGGCCCCTATCTTGCCTTTCTTGGTACTCAGGCACTCCCAAAATCAGTCACCTGCAGGACTGGGAACTGTGTTCCTGTTTGAACCTTTTCAATGACGCAGAAGGTGTCTTCTTGTAACTTTTAATTTCACTAAATAATTTCTTACTGCATACTCATCTTCACACTTCACCTTATCTGCTGCACTTTTTATTTTATAAATTACATTTTGATAGAAATATTGTCAGTGCTAACACTGCTGCCTGTTGTGGCAAATAGGTAATTTAAGATCTGCATATTTAGAAAAAAGACTGAAGCTATAAAATACAGACATAAAGGCCAAAGTCAAGCAAGAAAAAAAAAAAGAAAAGAAAAAAAAGAAAGAAAGAAAAAGAAGGTTGGTGTATTAAATGCTTATAATGCTTTGAATAAACAGAATACTGCTTTAGTATATCTTTAGAATAGCTTATAGCTAACATCAGCAAGCAGCATAGTCTATAAAAATAGCTCACCGGGACAGGTTTTGCTAAATATATTATGACTGGAAATATCTAATCATTTTCCAGCATCAGAATTCTCCTGCAGATACAAGTCTGAACTGACATCTTGCACTGGCGGCCCCCAAAGCTGGCCATTATGATCCAAAATGAAACTTAGTTCTGACTTTCCACCGCAAAAATTTATCTGTAGTTAACTTGAATATGAATGTCTTCAAATCTTCAAAATTAGTTGATTTGTCAGTAGTTTGACCATTTTCATTTTCATGAAGAAGCTTTACCTACATAAATCATTCAAATCCCAGGGCTCACACAATCTCCTAGAAATCAGAAGCTACAAGGATATTACTATGGCTTGATTCTTCAACTGTGTGTGAAAAAGTGCATTATTAAGGTGCTGCAGAAGTCTGTGTAAGTATTCTTTATCAGGGACATCTCATATGTGCAGATGATCCCCAATTTCCAAATTCAGGAAATTACATACTAGAAACTGCAGAATTTTATTCCATAACCCTAGCTCCTAAGGGAAGCAGTGCATTTGAAAAGACATCAGGAAGACAAATTCCAAAAATCAACCTATGAAAGTTTAAATTAGATAGCCATGTCATTACTGATGGCCATAGATGAGTATCTATCAACTAGGACATAGCTCAGACAAAGACACCATACAAGGCACATGAAGAAGACACATATGACTAACCTGGACCATTTAAGTACTGTGTAAGTGAACAGTGCAATCTCACTATTATAGGCTCTGTGCGAATTACATCCCAAGCCACAGCAATCTCTTCCTAGTTCAAGAGAAAAAGACAACAACAGACAACATTAGCCATCATGAGGAACTACTGCCTTGTCAGTCTGCCTTAGGTTTTTTATAAGCACCATTCATCCATTTATACAGTTGCGGAATATCTACCTCTATTTTAAACTTGAGATGTAGGACAAATTCCTGCCTGTTGATGCCCCTAAGAATGGTGTTTATAGTGCAGGAAGATATATCTTCCCATCTACCAAAAGGCTCTCTACTTCAAAGCTGAGAAGCAAAGGAGCAAATAAAAAATGTAAAGGTAATTCATCCCTTAACATAGTGCAAAGGGAACTTCGGATCCTTAATTAAAATAATTCAAAGTACAATATTTCTTTTTTTTTTTTAATTTTAGACAATCCCAAGAACAACTATCTCATGTGCTGTTCTGACCTGAGAATATGATGTATCTCTGCAGAAGGTAAGGATGACCTTAAATCACTGATTTTTATTCTACAGCTAAAGGATAGGAAGTTACTGCAAGATGTGGTAAGAAAGTTAATGACAGTATAAGTGTTACAGAAGTCATGCTGCTAGTTGACAGCACCACTGTCCTGTGTCTCCTTTGCTTCTCAAGCCTCTCCCTCATCAGCTGCAGATGGGAGAGGTCCAGCCAAGGTCTTCTTCCCTCCGGGACTCTATGAAGTGCTTTCACCTAACTAATGTCTAGGATACCAAAACAAAACAAAACAAAATTATTTCATTTATATCAGTTAAGACATTTACCATTCACGAGCCATATTTGAAAAAAAAATAAAAAAACAGTAAAAAAAAGCCTACAAAGCACTTAAACAATATGATCATAAATGGAAAAGGAACTCTTCCCAGGGAGTAAAAACCAATAACATGACAGTCAACTGTGAAGATCAAGTCTCTGAAAAAGGAAAGTCTTAGTAGTTGTCTAGAGAGCCAGGCGTGTAGCAGAATTGGATGGGTATTAATGTTCATTGTATAATTCTGTGGCTAGATTACTTACATCAAGAAAGCTAACATCAATATGCAGATCAATATCTACATCATCAATGGCTCCATATTCCCTGAAAGGAAAGAATTACATTACATTAGAGCTCTTAAAGATATTCCTCAGCCCAGGAATACTTACAGCAGGAAAGATTTTATAAAGGATAATCTTGTCTGTAAAATCTATATTGTTATAAAATACATATTTACATAGATCAGATCAATATTCCCAGTGGGTGACTGCTGCACGTAAACTTTTTTTCACTGGATCTTGCTTAAACAGGATAAACCTTTTTCTACTAATTTTCTCAAATTCTCTCTCCATTGCTTCCATGTATTTTTCTCTCACATACTGAACAAATAAATCAAGAAAACAATAATGGTCACATACTGCTCCTATTCATGACAAAAGAAAACCACAGCTGATTTTCAAAGTATTTCAGTTTAATAGCCAGTAACCTAAGGACAGACTTGAGATAAATCATTGACGACAAATGCATCGCAGCCTAGAGGGAAGCATATTATACCTGTGGGATTGCTTCATGCATTCAGGCATTTGTTTGTAAAAACATAAAAGATTGTCCTGTAACGTGCTTAAGGCAATAGCTGCCTTGTTTTATCTTTTATTTGTAGCAATGTTAGAATCCCCAAGGTTCAGCTTTACCTGGTGCTCACAGGTGTTTCACTGCCAACTTAAAGGCTACATTTAATGTGTGACTCTGACTCATTCTGATTGCTCTCCACCAACCTATTTGAAGACTTCTGGAAAATAGGGCTAGAAGGAATTAATTTATGCATCTAAATTAAAAATTGCTTTCCTGTTCATATGAATTACTTAAGTGGACAATAATGCAAAAGTACAACCACTGATTTTTTCATTGATTAGCTTCTAGTCATTAGGGTTTATGTCTTCACACTGCATTTACATGCTTCTTCCCACAGTGACTGCCACATATACCCAATAAACTAAGTCTAAGTCAGTGCACAGTAGCAGTTGTGAAAAAATAAGCTGAAAGGTTAGTTTTGAAATATAAAAATATTTTTGTGGATAAAACACGTGGCCACTCAGCTGATAGTAAGACCCAGCCTCATGTGGGAAACACCTTCACTTCTTGTGAAGTTGGTAGAGCGAAGATGTTTGGTTGAACGAAGCCACCTCAGTCAGAGGGAGAAGAGAAGGGAAAAGGAATGCAGTAGCATATTATAATTGTGCCTAATAAAGTAGACAAGCATAGGCATCAGCAACTCACACAATGTATTTCCAGTGAGTTATATTTTGTTTGTAAGCAGAAGTTCAATCTAAATCTCAATCTGAGAAAGAAAACAAAAAGACTACAGCTTGTTTAGACAACTAGAAGTCTAGGCAGATAAACCCTTGACTTCAGGACGCCATTCTTCTTTCCAGGGTCATGCCATACCCCCATTGACCTTGGTGGACCTCAGAAAAACAATTTTAAGTCAAAGCTCGGTTTTGTTTGCCTCTCCTTTTACACTCTCTTCCTTCAAATTCACAGGCACCCTTGCATTAAGCATGAACTGGAAACAACATGCCAGGCTCCTGCTATAGAAGAGGGCAGGGGAAGAGAGATGCAAGCAGAAGGTATGCTTTAACCCAAAGAATGGGTGGGACTGAAAAGATGTAGAGAGCAATGGGAACTGGGAATGCTTAGCAATTACATCTCTAAACCAAACTGCTTCTAAAACCACTGCAAGCCACAACATCACCCTCAGCATGTTTGCTGACAACATCAAGATATCAACTTGTGTCAACTGCGTGGTGCAGTCAACACAATGAAGGACATCCAGAGATATGGTGAGAGGAAAGTTTGTGCAAACTGCATTAAGTTCAACAAGGCCAAGTGCAAGGTCCCAACCATGGGTCAGAACAAACCCAAGCACAAATACAAACTGGGCAGAAAATGGATTGATAACAGTACTGAGGAGAAGGACTTGGGGGTGTTGGTAGATAAGAAGTTCAATGTGAGCTGGCAATGTGCACACTGCAGCCCAGAAAGCCAACCACATCCTGCACTGCATCAAAAAAAGTGTGGCCAGCAGGTCAAGGGAGCTGATTCTCCCCTTCTATTCCACTCTTGTGAGACCCCACCCGGAGTACTGTGTCCAGTTCTGGAGCCCCCAACACAAGAAAGACATGGACCTGCTTGAGCAAGTACAGAGCAGGGCCACAAAGATGAGGAGAAGGCTGGAGCACCTCTCCTGTGACAGCAGGCTGAGAGAGATGGGGTTGTTCAGTCGGGAAAAGAGAAGGCTCTGAGGGGACCTTCCAGTACATGAAGGGGGCCTAAGGGAAGGTGGATAGAGACTTTTCAGAAGGACATGTTGTGACAGAACAAGGGTCAGAAATTTCAAGCTGGCAGAGGGTACATTTAGATTAGATTGTAGGAAGAAATTCTTTCCTGTGAGAGTGCCAAGACACTGAAATAGTAAAGGTTTCATAGTACAGAAAAATCAATGACATACCTGAGAGATACTGCATTAGGTCCATAGATCTCTCTCACTGCTATCAAATCAGCCTCCAGCTGTGGGTGTTTGTGAAGTTCTCCATCATAGCTAACCTACCAAGAAAAAAAAATCCTACAAGTTCTTATTCATTTAATTACTGGCACCTGACCTAAGCTTGCTAGTACCCCCTTCACAAATATGCTGCATGAAGATTCCTTAATCCATGCTCAGAAAAGGCATGTTGATAAGCTGAAACAATGAGGTGGTCTAGCTCTGTTAAGCAATGAGATTTGCAAAGCAGACACTTGTGCATCAAAATTATTTTAGAGTTCCATTTCTGTTTGCAGGAGAGAAGCTGAAAAAGACACCCCCCTCTGTCCTGTCTTGTTCTGTGGTCATTTCTGGGGCATTTGGACATTTTAAAACTGTTAAGTAAAAGAACCAGATCTCCCCTGTCATATCATCCCAGTCCAGCCACAACAGGAGAAAAGTTTACTCCCAGAATACCTTAACGTCAACAAAAGATGCATTAAATTATTCCATTTACCAAGTATCTCAGCCTCTAAATTACACTTTTATGTAGTTATTCACTGTATTCCACCCACCAGTGACATGATATTAGATGAAAAAAAAAAAAATTAACGAACATTTTTTCAGATTAAGTATTTTACCAAAGACGGTGTAAAGAAACATGTATTTAAACATTGAGCCATTTTTTAAAAACTCTACACAATGAATGGAAACACTTATGTTACTGCTCTTACAGCAAAGCAAAACTTGTAATCTGGTTTGGCTGGACTGTACAAAGTCAAAATAATTAATATTGTCCTGTCATCTATAAGGTCCAAAATACCTCTTTATCATAGAATCATAGAATGGTTGGAGTTAGAAGGGACCTTAAAAATCAAAAAGTTCCACCTTCCACTAGATCAGGTTGCTTGAAGGTTGTAACAATCTATTTACAGTCTATTACTACCTCCTTGTTAAGCCTTATGTTCCTGCCTGTGTGAACCTAACTCTCTTCAGAACAATCAGAACGACAGCAATTCCAGCAAAATTGATGCATCCCCTGGATTTTGACAGATTCAGAAATGTGAGCAGGATTTGGCTTGTACCTCTGACAAATTCAGAGAGCAACGCTCAAGAGTGTTAATTTATCCCTTTAGATGTATATGAATTCTTTAAAGATGCATAAATAATTGCTGTCCTGCTTCCAAAGAGAGCACAGCAAGCATTTCACTAATCATAGCTGTGGTGCACCTGCCACCTTTGCTGGTCTGAAATCACATTTTAAAATCTGTCTTATGTGTCAATAATAGTAAAATCCAAAAGAAACACTATGCAGAATACTGAATTGCTCAACATAACACTCCAATCTCTTTTCTAATGGTAAGAGGTTAAGAACTCAAAAAGGAAACAACACAGTCTTCTGGCAAATTATAGCGTAACAGTGTGTCATTTTCCATTCCTGAGTTAGTATCACAGACATGCTGATATACACAGAGAAATTGCCAGAGTTTTCTATACCTGCTTTTGCATGTATGTCCTACAACTGAAGCACCATAGAGAGAGCCAAAGGTAGTAGTACTACTAGTAGTATTACTATTTCTATCTACTGTACTCATTTGCAAAGGTAGAAGACAAAGCAAGAATTAACAGAGTCTCAGAGGAAGTTAGTACAAAACCCAAAATATCTGATAACTTCATTGTGTTTAAAGGGTCTGTGTTTAGAAAGTCTCAGTCTTTAATCTGAGACCTTATTCATATTATTTTGTTCCACATAATGACAAAAGGTTGCATTTTTAAAGGAGATTAAGTGATTTACAAACCTAAATCCCATTGAAAATCAATAGGACTTAGGCTACTGAGTCACTTAACTACTTTAAAGTATTTATCCTTTAAAACCTTAGGAAGGATTACAGTTAGGTGCCTGGGAAGTGAATACAAATATTTATTTTATGAGCAAAAGGTCACATCTTGTTTTCACTGCCCACCAAATGCCATTTCCCATTGTCCATGGTTCTTGTTTCATCACAAACTGCTCTCTTGTCTTTTCCAACTGTAACTAGTTAGAAATGTTAAGAGTTATCCCTGACCTCCACCTTTTCCAACTGTATTGCATAAAATTACACCAGCAACTAGTCCCTATAGCTTTTCAAGTCACTATTTTAGTCCCTTGTCTCTGGGGAAGCAGAATGCATTTTGTTTTTGAGTATTCTATACTTAAGACATTCACAGCCATCTGATTTACTTTTTTTTTATTGTTGATCTTACTGCATTGTATGCAAATTAGAATTCCTTCAATTAAATGTATTACCTTAAAAATTCACAATGCAACTTAAAGTAATTTCCACTGTAAATACAAGGAAACTAAATTTTTAGCAGCATTGCCTATTACACAGATCTTTTACACCTTGCAAAATGGTGTACTGCACTATTCATTCAAATCTCAAAGACAGCATTAATATTTGTTCATTCATTTGGGCACTGGCAGGCATCCTTTACCAATTGTTTCAGCATTTGTTCAAGAAATAAGCACTTCAAGACCCTTGCTGCCTTTCCTTTCTCCTTGAGGTTACCGCCCTCTCTGTAGAGCTGGGAAAAGAAGCCAGTACACAAACTCAACACTACAGGCCAAAATCAGAATTTATTTTACCTCTCATGCATCTCTCTTTGTGCTGAAGTATGTGTAGACAGCCCTGTCCAACACTCTGAGGATGTAGGAGTTGGCAGCTGAAGGGAGACAATTCCTGCATTCATTTCTGAACTGAATATAAATATCCCATGTCAGTTTTTTCTGACACTAGGAATACATTGCTTCAGTTCCAGTTTCAGTATCACTTTTACTAGCTTTTTAGGGGCAAGCTTTTTATTTTAAGAGTAAAGCACTTCAACATGTAATTTGGGTTCAACGCCCACCATTCTGTTGGCTCTGCCAGGTCAGAGTATGTTCATCATCAGCAACTCATGCTCTCTGCTTTGACCCAGTCAGTGGGCTCACTCCTGCAGCCTCAGCTCTGCCACTCAGGGTACAGATGACTTCAGCATTAAGTCTAAAACAGTGACAGATTTCATAAACGGCAACCGTAATTCATTAAAATGATTATCAAAGTAAACAGCTATAATAACTTAAGTGAGGAATGACTCCTTTTGAGCAACAGGCTAGAAAGATGAAAAAAAAAAACTGAATAAAGAGACTAGCAGTGTGAACAACTTCATTGACATTGCAAAAGATTAAGAGATTTTGTTTCCCAATACATAACAGTAATAATAACCCTAACTAATTCTGCTGAGGAAGCAAGAATGAAAGAAACAAAACAGTATATTCATCTAAAAATATGCAGCATTTTCCAAGGTGAATTCAAATGTGGAGGTCAGAAAAAGAATGTACTATTACCTAGACCAAAACTGTTTTGTAATAACCATTTTTACCATTAAATTACAGTGCTCTTGACTTTGCAGAATGGCAATCATCCAGATGGAAGACAATTTGGATACAGCTTGACTTTCCATTTGTATCAATAATGGGATAAACCTTAAAGAGTGAGTATCTATTTCCTGGAATTAAGCAACAGACTTCTGTTTTCATATGGTCTAAAGAGTGCTTGCTTTTTCTATGCTTAAAGCTTTGGAAATGTAAGCTAACTAAGCTTATTTTAATTTGATACATTTATTCAGTATAACATATTCAATAAATCTGCTATAAATTGCAATGTATACAGAGATGTGACATTATACTAGATGATGATTAAACATGAAAATTATCATAACCAAAAGACGCTTTCAAATATTCATTTACTGAACTTGTGCAAAAATTTCCTCCATTACCTGTCCTCCATAATAAAATTCTTCAGAATCATTATCCCCTTCAGAGTCTTCTTCAACTGTGCTGTTGTGCCGTGACTCCTTTGTGGAAAAAGAAAGTTAACAATGCCACAACTGATATGCTTAATTATGAACTACACATTGCAAATAAACCTGCAGCACACTTTACTGAAAGATCTAGTATAATTTTTTCCAGAAGAGTACTAAGGACCTTTTCCAAGAATAATGGAATAACAGATAAATCAAGCACCTAGTAACTGGATGCTTAAAACCACCCTGAATATATGCTGAAGGAATACTACTTTATCTGGCTACAAACACAGTGTGGTACTTGAGGAACTGGGGAATTCAATAGTCTACATAGAGATACTTCATCATGTGCTTTGGATAAACAAAGCATAATTTACCCACCAAGAGATGTTCTGGACACAATTTATTTGGTCTTTCAATGACTTAATAAAGTTTTTAATTTACTTTATTGCCGTTGATAAATTCTAATAGATTGTATAAATAATTCAAGTATGAGTGTGGGATGTCTGAAGTTCCTTTGAGTGAGATACTAATACTTTGCTGCTTAATTATTATTTTTAACAAAAGTATCAGCTGCTTGCCAGAAAGGTTCAGACTTAGTTCTGTCACTTTGAAAATTAATGATTAGAAAGTAACATGCTTACCCTCAAGTAAAACTTACTCACAGTAAGTTTTCTTTCTAATTCACAGTCTGTGAATAAATGCACTCAAGTAAATAGAACTCATATTGGTACAGAATGCAACTCAGCATGACATTATGTGCTGTAAACTGCTTCTCAGAAGAAAATATTATTTGAAGATAATAATTCTTGATTGCCACAGTCCGTGCGTTATTTCTAGGCCCTATGCTGACAAGGATGCCCTAAAGATATCATGTTATAATCATATTTCTTCACTTCAACCTAAGCCTGATGTACTTACTGCTTATTTTGTATTTATTTTCAGAAAGGAGCTGCCATAATGCAATAGAAATCAGATATATGAATCAAAGAATACAACCTACCCCTAAATCCCATATATTCATAATTGTCAAATATAAACTTATCACCTGTATTTATGGTCATACATTCTAATCCCATTTCCTCACCTTTGCCTTTAAATTCCTGCTCTGTTCAGTGTATGCATACAAAAAACAGAAACTGTATTTCAGCCAATTTCATGGAAATTTTCTATGGCAAGGAATAAAAATAATTTCTGCTTCTACTTCACTGAAAAGAAACAAAGTGACTTCAGTTTTCTTCATTTTATAATAACCTTAGCTCTAGGGGAAGTCTGTGTTAAAACAGACCTCAGCAGAATAAAAATGCAGCATAAACCAAAGAAAAATTAAACTCTCAAATAGTGACAAACCCATTCTGTGCTAACTGAACTCCTAACTGCCTGTCTAGTCAACAGTAATGGTCAGTGTTCAAGACATTTTTCTAAAGCTTGGCTTTGGTTTTCTGGCGTTTCTCCCCACTGCCCTTACCTTCACAGTTAAGTACCACACTCAGTGAAGCCATAATAAAAGCTCAAACTCTGTCCAATAAAAGCCAGCTGCATCACAGGCTTTTGATGAAATGGGTAAATTATCCTGCCACTTGATTTTTTTAAATGTTTACTGAGCACTGAAACAGTGATGAGGCAACAGTAACAAAATACTTTCAGTGCATCTTTTTACATCAAATCAAGCTTCATCTACTGAAAAAAACCAACCATATGCATTAGTATATCTGGGCATATCTCCTCTGTCTAGGATCAATCAGAGATCAGATCCTACTCAGCAACTCTTACCAAAGGCAATCTTTAAGTCAAGCACCTGAATTCCTGATATAATGATCACTTTCTTGAATGAGGTGCAAGCCTATACGGTACTTTCTTTGAGCTCACTTGAGTACTTTCTTTGAGTCTGCAAGGCTCTGCAGACTTCACATTAGTGCCACTTCTTTCTGAATTAACGCCTCAGCAAGACTGGTCAGAAACCAGTGCCAGAAATACAACACAAATACAACCATGACTGGAAGGCTCCAGATGCTGCTTATGGTGCAGAGAGCCATGCAGAGGGATGTGGTTCTGTATGTGAGGCTAAGATAAAAGGCAATAGCATTATGATCTACTTCTCTAGAAAATCTGTATTTTGAGGGTAGACAGAGTCTTTACCATTGCTGAACAAAAATTGCAACAAATATCGGAAATTTTTTCCTAGGATGAGAGCATCTCTATTTCACCTAAGTGAAAAATAAAAAATAAAAAAAGAAGAAAGCTTGTGAAAGCACACATTTGATAGAAAACCTATTTTAAATATTCATATTTTATTACTTTATGTTGTTTCGTAAAATAACCTGTTAAAATAAGCATGCAAGAAATACATACCTCTCCATTCTCTCGTTGCAATTTTGATTTAATGGATAAGCAATAGTTGACATCACTGGTTTTTCTTAATTCTTAAAAGAAAATGGAAAATAAGGAACATCTGTGAAAAATGTGGCATAATTTTTCATACGTAGACTTGAAATACTTAAGCAGCAGCCATAGAGAAAAAAAAGCAACAAAAAGGTACAGATATGAAAAACATCAAAGAATTAAAAATACAAGAGTTTAAAATTAAGAAGCCCCTGCATGTCAGATTTATCTTGCCCATCTAAGAGATTTGTTTCTCCCAATCTGTGACTTAAAACTTTTTATCTTTCATTAGTTTGTTATATTTTGTGTAAAGAAGGAAAAGCCAAAACCCCTATTCAAATTAATTCAGATCATCTAAATGAAACATAGTTTTTTATTCTATTTTACATGACAGGCTTTACTTTTTTTTAAGTTACAGAAATATTTGCAAGTAAAATTTATCTTGAACTTCTGAATATAATGGCCATTTATTTGTTCGGATGCCACTGCACCAAATTCAGTAAAATTATTCTTGATTTCCAACAGTATAAAAGAGATCACAGTCTGAAGATCACACTGGTTTTCACTGGAATTCAAAGTAATTGTGTGTTACGCATAAAAAGCCCTAAAGCATTGTAATAATAATAAAAAGACTGCAAAGTCAAGTGTTCCTCTCTGAAGAACTGCCAGAATTAAGACTGCTTTATGCAGTTTCTCCTGCAGACTAAGATCATTAGGGAATTTGGCTGCAAAAGTCTAAAAAGTCACCATGGTGTATACACCAATCTTGATTACATGTTGTATAAACGTGCCTGTATGTCTTACAAGCATACCCTTCCATGTATCAAATCCTTTTTGAAAGTACAGAAATAATTCCACGTGAGAGGTTCCCAAAATCACTGGGAAAAAAAAAAATTCCTGCTGTCTAACTTAGTGAAACAGTTGAGCCATTTTGTCTGAAATTTCCAGAAATAATTCACCAGGGGCAATGGTCGTTATAGACTGTTTCATCCCTAGTGGTGAAGATTTACTGAAGTTTGAAGTAATAATCACAAAAACTTATAATTGAAAAGTATTAAGCAACTCTAACTGTCTTCAAGAATTACTTCAGCACAGACTTCAGCACATTCAAAGAATAAGACACATTCTGTCAAAGGATCATGAGCATCCCCTAAAGAAATATTTGAATGTCTCCTATTCAGAAATGTAGGACAATTTACTACAGTATATCTGCGAGAAAATAGCACACTGTACAGCTGCACACATAAACATAACTCCCTTTAAGCGCAGACAACATCTCGTATTTCTTACAAAATATGAGCTTGATCGAACAGCCAGGACATAAAATTACCTGTAGCAATTTGGTGGAAAATTACTGGAATTGGATCTGTTGTAACTAATACATCTTCATCATTATCAGAACTGGAAACATAAGTGTTATCTACAAAAGAAAAACACCATCGACGGTGAAGTCCAATTGTGCTCTGCCAACCCCTTCCAAAACTGCCCATCCCACCCTCATCCCATAAGTAAGCATGCCCCAGATTGTTAGGGGAGCTGCCCCAGATTGTTAGGGGAGCTCAGAACTATCACCTTCCTGGTGTGTTGGTTTGGTTTTTTTACCTCTTGATTGTTAACAAAAATACCAAAAGGATAGAAGATTTGGAGCCAAATTTTATACAAGCATACTGGAATACCCCAGAATCTGATGTCATGGCTTTCATGAATCATAGCAAGGACTGCTTGCTATGAACCAGCCCACAAGGATTCTGGTGAGGTTGACCTAACCTCTTTGACAATATAGACTTGTTCTGTGCCTTTTTGCTATGCCTGACGCTAAAACTCAAGCTAGATCTGCTGTGCAGAGTGAAGGCTGAATCCAGAGCTTGGTGTCAAAAGCCCATTATGCAAAATACCTGTGCCTCATTTTGCCTAGTCATATAAAGGTTGTTTGAAGTATTTTCTAATCAGTGGATAACCTTTCTTGTGCCTGATTCAGGAAAAAAAAAAATTCTCCCACTCAACAAAAATCTTAGGTATGGATGTGAATACAGAAAGTCTCACCTAAATTCCATTACAAAATGTAGTGGTGTGTGGTGGTTTTTTGTTTGTTTTCTTTTTTTTTTTTTTTTCTTTTCAAACAAAAGTTTAGAAACAATAAACAAGGAGCAGCAAATCTTTATGTAGAATCTGCATACATCTGTTTTGCATAAATTGCTGAACTGCCTATGAAGGTAATAACATTTTTGTTTTTTACTAATCTGGGCTGAACGGAATCTGATGCTCTAGAGCAGAGAGGATGACAATTAAGACAATTACAGATAAAGACACAAATAAAAGAAGTGAAACAAAGACTTGATATTTCATCATTCCGAACACTCTGGCCCCACATCAGCAAAACGCATGAACTCACACATAATTGGAAGCAGCCTCCTGAAATATCAAAGACTTTGACCACACTGCTTCCAATGAAATGTTAAAGATGTTGATATTAACTGAGCAGTAAATTCAGTAATGCTATTTTTTGTATTACAGAGGTCCTTAGCAGCCTGTATAGGATGAAGTTCTGGTGCTGTGACTCCTTTCTCACACAGGCGTGACATGCTGCCTTCGCAGACACACAGATGAGCACATGGGGCTATCCCAACCTGCTGCCTGTGAAGAAGCCTTCTTGCCACATACACATGCATCTTCAGAGTCTGACACTATCCCACACCTTTGTTTACTTTCATTCCTGCACTGTCCCATGAGATCAGTTCCCTGGGCTCAGCTCTGAATACTCACACTGCTTGCAGACAATGGCTGCAGGATGCTGACACCACTCTTCCCTGGAGCTCTGCACTCCAGCTGGCACAGCAGCCTGCTCCATCAGCTCAGTCTGTGTCTGCCTGGCTACACACTTGGCACAGGGATGTGTTTTACAGCCATAGCATTGTGCAAATAAAATAGGGCTCCTCCAAACACCTGCCAGCCTTTCTTCCTTCTCCACCTATCAGCAGGACAGGCTCAGGGCAGCTTCATCTCACCCTCTCTGTGAACGCATTCCTTGCCTCTATTTGCATGATCTACATTGCTGTCATCATTTCAGTGTCCACTGTGCTGGGTGGCTCTGGACATAGGCAACACAGGCCCATTGGTTTCCCAGGTTCGGGACTGTGAGAGTCTAATGAGCTGGAATAACAGAGGCCACCCATTGGGCTCTAAATACAACAAACATCTATAGATGGAAGAAACGAAATCCATGCTCTAGAACTTATTGCTGTGTGAAAAAGTAGGAAAAAAGCAGTATGTGTTGTACAGAACATACAACTATCAAGTTATACATATATGGGAAAAAAACCTGCTCACTTACAGGTTTTATAGATTTTAATTATATTTTTATGTTCATTGTCATTTTTCTTTGGCAACTGGATAAAACAAGTTTCACTACCAAATTTTTGTTTTCATTTTCCATTTTGCAGCCATTAAGATTTTTTTTTTCCTTCCATCAGTCTAATGGAACTTGAAATTGAGATACTGAGGTTTTTTGTTTGCTTTCTTCAGTTTCCAATTTCTAACACACTACAAACAGGAATACATCTCCTCTAAAGTGAAGGATCTAAGTGCCTGGACCCAGTGGAGGGATGCAGCAAACTACTTGCTGCCAAACTGGTTCACTCCATCTCTGCTGCAACCTAGCTAAGTGTAAGAAAAGGATGTTTCTCTTAACATGTGTAACCCACAAATCATTGGGATAAAGGACTAAAGAAGTTCTACAAGGCTACAACAGCCCACACATATCAGTCAGAACATAAATTCATTATCAAAATGCTTGTTGCTCTAATAGTTCTCACAGGAGTCATGATCCATTCATATTAATGGTACTTTAGTCTACTCATTGATGTCATATTCTGTAACTGCTCCTTAAGAGCTTTATTTTTTTTTTTTGCAGTTGTGTCAATGTTACAAGAAAATAGTTACACAGATACTCTGATGGAATTGCTATTACGTGCATCTAAAACTTTTAGTGATATTTTCACAATTTCAGTGATGTATATATAACTGTGAGACAGTCCTGTCTAAACACTCTTCCTATTATGTTCTTCAGTGTGCCTTTGTGAGCATATTTTTAGCTTTCACTCATAATTATGAAACTCTCACACACCTTCCATTACTGAAAGTTGTCATGTCATATTATAGGTACAATTTAATGCTCAAGTGTTCATAATCTTCTGATTCCTTATTAACTAATTCAGCAATAGCTACACAGTCCTGTCAGTGTCAAAGTGGCAATGCTGCATACATAACAGCAATGCAGGGATCCAGAGAATATGCAGTACTCAAAGCTCTTTTTATAGGATCTAAAATTTACTTGTGGTGGTATGACTTTCAGCTGAATGATCATCACTCATATAGTAAGTTAATCTCTTCCATTTTCACATATTTGTTACGTGCATCAGCAATTTATCTGATGATCAACTTTGACAGCATTCTCCTGGGTTTCCAGATTTGATTCACTGGGTATTATATACTCTTCCTCTCCAGAGGGTACAACTCTGATACGACTACACTCTTACAGACTTAAACCTTGATGTTTAAAGATTTATGCTGTGAAAAACTTAGTTTGCTGCGCACATGCTGCTCTGAACTCTATCAGCTAGCAGCAATACTCGAGGATCATCTTCCAGCTGAGGAGGACATCAGCCCAGAGCTTCAAAAACTTGACATCATTGCACCCTGACGTGTCCCTGAAATGTCTCTTACAATATATGTCAGAGAAGAAATAGACACAGTCATCAGTAATGCTAGAAGTTTTAGGAAAAAGAGGAGACAAAGAATCTGGCTCACCAAATCAAAATTTTTAGGGCACAAGCTATAGAGTGGCAGTCATTGCCATTCCTAACACACTAAACACCTCTTCATCACAAAGCAAACATAGATCCCACAAAAGCTTAAGCTATAAACAAAATCAGCTCTTCCAAAGCTTTACTTGAGAAGTAAACGTGCAGCTGGTTTACGACTTTCTCACCAAATTAGCTATAGTGTAAAATGTTCAATTTCTATCTGGCTTTAAATTAAGGGGGTGATGGCTGAGAATATTAATTAGGATTTCAAGCCAGAAAGTCAGCCAGGCTCGCAGAGCATCAGGGAATGCTACATATAGTACCCCTAGGGGAAATTTGAGGTCTGTCAGACTAGGAGATGACATCCTATGTACTGTGGGAGTTCACTGTTCCTGGTTCAGTGCTCCACCTTGTCATTTAGTTAGGGGTTTCCAGAGATAAAGTTCTGTGCACCTTCATAATAGGTTAATCTTTCAAATTAATAAATCCATTACTATTGTTTCAGAAAATAAAATATTAAAAACATATGATGAAGTGGGTTTACTTCAACTATTTGTTCCTCAAATCAATTGATCACTGGTATGACCCTATATTTTACAAATATCAGTTCCTCCCCTTATCACATATTGAATAGCTTACCATCAGTAGAAGTTTCCCTCCATTTGGTATTGGTAAAAAAAATAACTTATTAATGTTGTTAGCATTCTTCCACAAAATTGATTATACTCAGCAGCACTGCTGCTGCTGATTTCTCTCTATATCTGCTTCACTCCGGTGATTTGAACAGACATATTCTACTGCTTATCAGTGAAGAAAGTTTCACTTCTTTAAAGATTCCAAAAGAAATAATAAATATTTCTTTCAGAACTATTAAAGAGATGTGATAGATAAAGATCAAAAAAGGCCAGAGGGTTTCATATCATTCACAGTATTTATACCATTAAATACTCCCAGGTGCAAAATACAACATGTTGTGCTGTCCAACAGTACTGCCATGCACCTTTAATTGCAAAGCCCCTGACTGTCCTCATCCCTGCTTCCATCTTCTGCCTCTCCTAACTTCTGTGCTACCTGAAGTACTTATGCAGTCTCTTTGTGAAGAAAGTCGGGGAAATAAGCTAGATGAAAATCAGCTTTTGGTCTTGCCTGCTTGTATTCCATATGAAAAATTCCCCTTGTCTAGGTTGGCCACCACATTGCACAAATGGTTTTGCCAACCCAGCTCAAAGTATGAAAGGGAGGCAGGACTGAGCAGCTGGAACAGCTTTGCAGGCTTAAGTTACCAAAGACATACCCGTAGACAAACATTTGGCTCCAACTGACCCTGAGCAGCTCCAATGAACAGTCCACAAGTCTAATTTGAAAAACCTGAGTAGTCTCACACAGAAATGCTTTGCTGGCCCCAATCCAGAATGCTTAGCCTCTTGAAAGATCACACTTTATCATGCCAAAGAGAAGTTGGGTGCTTTCTTACTCCTGCCACTGTTTGCTGGAGACACAAAAAGCATGACAAAGGTCTGCTCTGTGTAAACTTGTAAACCAAGTTTTCTCACCCTAACCCAGCTAATAAATGCCACCTGGAAAGGATGAATTACTTTGAAAATAATCCAACTAGTAGAAAATTATTATCACAAGGAAGCACCTGGAAGATATCAAGACCCTTTCAGATATTCTCCTCCAAATACTGCAAATTGAAGTAACATGCATACATGTGCCATGGACAAGAATGTTGTACTGTACCTGGGTAATCCTCAGAGACATGCACTGAATAGGATACACTGCAAAAAGAAAACAAAAAGAGAATCAACACAATTAACAATAATATCAGCAGCCAGTTTAACATTTTTTCTCTGCTCTTGTATTATTTTCCGTTTATTTATAGGTTATTGACAGTTTCCAGGACAGAAGGTAACAGCTATTTTTTGATGGCTTTTGAAGTTTTCAGCTGAAAAAAAAACCCGTCATGCCCATTTTGAAAGCTTATTTTGCTAAGCTGGCATATCCTGATGTCAGCCTTCTTAAAAAGAATTTCAAGACTGCGTTATACTCATTTCAGAGTAAAACTTTACAGTATCCATACTTATGCTTTTTTTAAAAAGTTGCTCCTTGAACATCAAAAGCAGAAAAGCCCAGTTTGCCCAGTATCTGGTTTCTGGGGTTGACTCAAGATTCAATAGGAAGACTTTTTCACTGTCTGGGGCACTTCCTGCTATTCTCTACAAAGGCTCTGTATGTCTTGGGCTCCTTCATCTCATCAAAACTTCATATTTATAAGAGCTGTGGTAAGCTCTTTGTCAAGCCAGGTTCCAATCAAATCTGAAAGAACCACAGCAGCACAAAAGGGTAGCTTTACTGCATGGATTACTTGAATCTGTTTTATCAAAATCCAGCCGTAAGAACACACCATCCTGGTCATCCAGCTCATACCATGTTAGCTTTTCCTACCACTTAGTGAGACCTTCACTAAATTCACTGCTGAGCACAGGCCAAAGGGGTATGATGTTCTGCTCAGTTATATAGTTACCCAATAAGTCCTTCTGATTTTTCATATAGTTAATATCTGTCTTAATTTCACATTTAAAATATTCAACTCTGCAACACGCTTAGAGTTTTCTGTTGTGTAACTAATTTTCTTTCCACTTCTCAACCCTATAAATTGCATGTGTCACCTATACATGTCAGTGATCTTTTAAAATTATATTAATGCAATTCCCATGTAGACTATAAAATAAAAACATGTATGATTGTTATGATTTGAGGGGGCCCATGCTCACTTTATGGTATTGATATAAGGGTTTAGAGAGAGGGTCTTTAGGACACTGAGGGATCCACAAGGGCAGAAGAGAGAGGGGTCAGCATTCGCCCCCATTTCCTCCTGCCATACTCTCTAAAAGAGAGCAGGACAGGAAGCCCAAACTCCTTCCTGGTCCCTTCTGCCTTGCTTCCTCTCTGCGCTCACTTGGAGAGAGGCTCCTGCTTTTCCATAATCTCAATGCATGCATGCTATGCAGAATCCAGATCTACTGCGTGCTGGGAAGAGCCATGGACCCCTGTCTTGACTCAGCTCTGTGCAGGGGACCCTCAGACATCTATCTCTGTGATCATCAATATAGGGCTTTTTACATACCTGTATATATTGTTCCTCATCCCATGTCTTACTGTCTCACCCATTTCAGCAAATCTGTTCAGTTTCAATTTCCAACTTTTTAGTCTCTCTTCCCTCTTGTCATTTGCTCTTCCTTGGTAGGGCAGAGAACAATGCTGTTCTCTGGTATTCAGTTCGCCCTCACCCCTAAACCAAGACACTTATTTTTTCTTTTCTCTCTCAAGAACTTCATTAAATGAGCTCCACTTTAACAATCCTAAGACTGTAGGATAGAACCAATACAAAAAAAGTAGGTCCCTCACACTATTTTTTTTTAATCCATATGTCAATCTGTTACCACACAGCTCTGCCACCTGCTTCTGCACATCATTTATTTTAGTATAATCCATTTTATGTATTGTTTGAGTAAGAGCCAAAGATATCTGCTGTTTCAACAGCTGCAAATGTTCACATATATTGAAGCAGGAAGGGTGTTTGTTACAGCTGACAACAGATTTAGCCACACAACTCTTGATAGCCTCAATCAAGACAGAATTAAATACCATCATGGTGCAAAATCAACATTTTGTGATTTTTCTTTTTTAATTATTTTTCAGACATTGGGAATAGGCAGCATTTGTGTCCCCTAATCTTGAAGGGGAGCCTTTTCTCTAATGGCTGAGGTATTGAAATCTAATCAATCTCTTCTCACAGGGGAGACCAGCTCCAGTGTAGTGTAATCCACAGTGGAAAAAGGAATCACAGTGGAAAGGGTTAGCAAGGGGCTCTTTTTGGAGCTTTTCAAAGATGGAAAAGTGGCTAGCCTGTACAGGGGACCAGAGGCTTGTGGGACGATTCTCACAACTGGAGTGCTGCAATTCAAGGTGTTGGGGTGCCCCCTCCATGTTAGGGATACGTATGAACTTCTTGAACTTAATGATGGTGATGTCAATGTTGACTTTATATGGGTAAGAATCAAGGCAAATGCCAACAAGGCAGATATCATGGTGGGAGTTTGATATAGAATGACCAAGCAGGATGAAGAGACAGATTAAATATTCTATTAGCAGCTGGGAGAGGTATCACAGTTGCTAGATTTTGTTGTCATCTTCCCAGATGTCTGCTGGAAATACAACACAGTAAACAGGGAACAATCCCTGAGGTTCCTGGAGTGTGTGAAAGATAACTTTACCTGACACAGCTAGTGAGAGAGCCAACCAGGGAAACAGCCCTGCTGGACCTGCTGCTTGTTAACAGAGATGGTCTTGCTGGGGATGTAAAGGCTGGTTCTGTCTTGGGCACAGTGATCATGAAATTACAGAGTATTTGGTTCTTGGAGAAGCAAGGAGGGCAATCAGCAGAACTGCTACCTTGGACTTCCAGACTTCCAAAGGGCAGATTTTAGCCTATTTTAGAACATGGTTTGAGAGCACCCCTTGGGAGACAGTGCTGAAGGTAAAAAGGAGCCCAGGAAGGTTGGTCATACTTCAAGGAAGAAATCCTAAAGGCACAGGAGTAAGCCATTCCCATGACCTGAAAGATGAGACAATGGGGAAAAAGACCCACATGGCTAATAGAGAGCTTTGGCTGGAACTCAGAAACAAAAGGGAAGTTTGTGGCCTTTGGAAAAGGAGACAGGCAACTTATGAGGATTACAAAGACATAGTGATAGGGAGACAATTAGAAGATCCAAAGCCCAAGCAGAACACAAGTTGGCCACTGCAGTGAAAGATAACAGAAATGTTTCTATAAATATATTAACAACAGAGGGAGGCCTAGGGAGAATCATTTATTGAATCCAGGGGGAAATATAATGACCAAGGATGAGGAAAATTCTGAGGTACTCAACACCTTCTTTGCCTCAGCCTTTAACAGTAAGATCATTTATTACTTGGGTACCCAGCCCCCTGTGCTGGAAGAAAGGGAAGACTTCCATAATCCAAGAATTAATGGTTAGTGACATGCTACATTTAGATACATGTATGTCTCTGGGGCTGGATGGGTTACATCCTAGGGTGCTGAGGCAGTTTCTCACCAAGCCACTCTCCATCATTTATCCTGTCCTGGATATCAAGTCCTGGCATCATTTATCAAGTCCTGGCAAACCTGTGAGGTCACAGTGGACTGGATGTTGGCAAATAGGAAATCATCTTCAAGGAAGGGTGGAATGAGAATCCATGGAACTACAGATGTTTCAGTCTGACCTTGGTGCCAGGGAAGGGTATGGAACAGATAATCTTGAGTATTATCACATGATACATGCAAGGCAACCAGGTCATCAGGCTCAGTCATCATGGGTTCATGAAAGAAAGGTCCTGCTTGACAAACCTGATCTGCTGCAATAAGGTGACACACCTATTGGATGAGGGCAAGGCTGCCCTGTAATCTATTTGGACTTCAGTAAAGCATTCAATGCTGTTTCCCATGATATCCTTGAGGAAAAAAAAAATGGCTGCCCAAGCCTTGAACAGGCATATGCTTTAAAATGGTGCTGTACCCCATGGTTCAGTATTAGAGCCACTCCTGTTCAATATCTTTACTAATGAACCTGATGAGGGGATAGAGTTCACTGTCAGTAAGTTTGCAGATGACACCAAGTTGGGTGAGAGTATTGATCTGCCTGAGGGCAGATAGTCTAGAGATGGGACAGACTAGATCACTGGGCAGGGGATAATTGTATCAGCTTCTGCAGAGTCCTAAAATTGAACAAATAGCTGCCCTGACAAAGTGGACATTGTGCTTGGGTAGGGTCTTCATTTGGTAAGCCACCTGGACACTTCTTTTGCAAGGGGAGACACTCATTCAGTGGCCATCCTGATAGGCAGGACACTGTCCTCATTTGATAAGGAATAGTGGTCAGCAAGTAGGATCCTGCAGAGGCAGAGCACCTTCTTGTGAAAATCCTGTGTAACACTACTGAACAGGTCACATGCACAGAAATAAAGAGTCATTGTTTGGTCAACCTGATCGGGGGAGTGTCAAGTAACCACCTAGATCCCCACACTCCACCAAGTCATTTCCAGAACATTCCCAAACCCAACACTGAGTCTGTGTAAAGTAGGCCAAGCTTCACTCAGGAGAGGCAGGGCCAGGCAGCACAAAAGAGGCAAATTCAGGATGCTGGCAGCACACACTTTGCATCCAAGGACTACAGCGTCATGCTAAGATCATAACTGGATTCAAAGATGGTCATATCTTTTCTATGCCCTCTTTCTTCATCTCTTCTCTCTCTCTGTCTCTCTTTTCTCTCTCTTTAACTTTATTCTTGGCACATAAGGGTAACATAACTTCTATTTTTTAAAAATTCTGTTGGTTGTAACCTATTGCCTTGAAAGTATTACTTTGCTAAATTCTGGTAGTTGTAACCTGTTGCCTTGAGACTAATATTGTTGTTTATTTTGGACAAGCTTTATAATCTTTCCCAACTTTAAGTAAAGTTTTGTCAAAGCCTCCTGGTTAATGATCTTACCCATAGAGTACAGCACAGAGAATTCAAAACTTAATGTTGTCTAGTGGGCTGCTAAGACATTAATTATGACAGGGTTAACCCTGCCCCAGGGGCAGTTAGGAAAGGTTATCTCAATGAGAGGGACAGGTTTGAGCAGACGAATGGATCTAACTGTACCTTGGCTCTTCTCTGTGAAGGTGTCTAGTCTGAATCTCCCTGTGTTGCCCACCAGGTGGGAAATGACAGTTTCAACAAGTGTAGGTTCCTGCACTGTTGCTACAACAACCCCATGCAATGCTACAGGCCTGGGGAAGAGTGGCTGGGAAGTTGTCCAAAGGAAAGTTGACACCTGTCTGAAAATGATCCACCTGCGTGCCCAGGTGCCCAGGAAGGACAGCGGCATCCTGGCATGTACCAGAAAGCGTGGCCAGCAGATCATATCCCTGTACTTGGTATTGGTGAGGTCACGCCTTGAGCCTCCCACTACAAGAAGGACATTGAGGAGCTGGAGCATACCCAGAGGAGAGCAATGAAGACGGTGAAAAGTCTGGAGCACAAGGGGCTGAGGGCACTGTTGTTCTTTAGTCTGAAAAATAGGAGGTTGAGGGAGGATCTTATTGCTCTCTACAGCCACCATCTACTAAGATGAACCATGGAATCAAAGAATCACAGAAAGGTTTGCATCCGAAGGGACCTTAAACATCATCTATTTCCAACCCCCCTGCATAGGCAGGAACACATCCCACTAGGCTGTTCAAAGCCACATCCAACCTGACCTTCAACATTTCCAGTGAGGAGGCATCTACAACTTCCCTGGGTAACGTGTGCCAGTGTCAAAGGAAAGAATTTTTTCCTTATGTCTAATCTAAATCACCCCTCTCCAAGTTCTAAACCATAGCCCTTTGTCCTCTCACTACACACTGTAGAATCCCAAAAAGAACATTTGTCTTAACACCCCCACCATGACAAAATGGACACTGTGCTCGGGTGGAGGCCTCATTCAATAGCCATCTGGACTCTGTTCTCTCAAGGACAGACCCTCATTTGGGTGACCACCCTCATAAACAGGGCCCTATTCTCACAGGAGCTCACAGGAACCTCCTTTAATGGCCATCCCGATAAGCTGAACACTGGCCTGGCAAGGGGAGTTCTGTTTGATGGCCACCCTGACAGGCAGGACACTGTCCTTATCCGATAAGGGACAGGAGCAGGTGAGCTGTACCCTGCAGAGGCAGAGTGACATCTGGTGTGTGCCCCAGGTAAAGCCACTGGAGAGGGCACGTGTGCAGAAATAAGGGTTATTGCTTTGTCATCCCATCTGGAGGGGTCCAAGTGACCACCTGGCTGTGCAAGATATGGCAAAGCCCCCCTGAAGTGGTGGGGTCAGGAGGCATAAAAGAGGAACACTCAAAATGCTGGATGCACACCTGCTAACTTTCTACTGAGACCATCACTGGATCCAAGGGTGGTGATGTCTTCTCTATCTCTTCATCTTCATCTTTACCTTTATCTTTGCCCCTCTCTCTCCCTCTCTCTCTCTCTGTTTCTAACCTTATCTCTCTACATGAGGGTAACATAGTTTCCAACTTTGTTAAAGTTTTACTAGCTGTTGCTTTGTTTTGCTAGTTGTTACCTGTTCTTTTGACACTTTCCTTAAGTTTTGCTAAATTGTAATCTATTGCTTCAAAAGTACCATCCTTTATAATTCTGCTGGTTGTAATCTCACATGCTTTACAATCTTACTCACTTTTAGGTAAAGTTGTGGTTTTATACAAACCTTCTGGGTAATAACCTTACTCCTGAGTACTGTGCATAGAATTCCTGAACTTAATCTCACCAAAGGGGTTGTTAGATTAATTAGAGGAGGAGAAGGATTGAGCCCAGCCGCACCCAGGCTCCTCTTTGAATGAGTTTAGAAAGCAAGGGGATTCAGTCAGAATCTCTCTGGGTCAACCCCCACCTGCATCTGCTCTGTGTGATGTGACATAGAGACTTGCCCACTCTGTGGGATGTGATACTTTGTTTGGCTCCCACATCTGGGGAGCTGTGCTCACTTGGTGAGATGTGACAGTGCCACACCCACCTCGTGGGGCGTGACATACTCCAATGCAAAAAGCCCTACTCCGGAATTCCTGTAAGACCACTTCAGATACTGGAAAGCTGCTACAAGATCACCTCAGAGCCTCCTATTCTTTAAAACCCCAACTTCCTCACCCTATCCTCATAGGCATCTCACCAGAGTAGATGGGGACAATTACCTCCCTTGACCATGTGTCCACACCTCTTTTGATGCAGGCCAGGATACAGTTGGCTTGGGCCACAAGTGCACATTGATGGCTCATGTTAAGCTTCTGGTCCACTGTCATCCCCCAGTATTTCTCCTCAGAGCTGTCCTCAATCCCTTCTCCTCCCAGCCTGTACTTGTGCGTTGGGTTGCTCACTCTAGGTGCAGAACCTTGCACTTGGCCTTACTGAATTTCATGAAGTTTGCACAAGCCTACTTCAGAAGCCTGTCAAAGCCCTTCTGGATGGCATCCTTCCCTCCACCATGTTGACTTCACCACATAGTTTGGTGTCGTTGCTAATGGTGCACCTGATTCCACTGTCCACAGCACTGTCACAGCCTTCAGGAGCATTTGTTCCATGGTCTTGCCAGGCACAGAGGGAAGACTGACTGGCCTGTAGTTCCCTGGGTCTTCCTTTTTTCCCCATTTTTAAAACTGTGGGTTGTTTCAAGTCATACTGCCACAACTTTTCAAATATGATGAACAGTGGCTTTGCAAATCCAAGAGAAAAGAAAGGTAAAACTCAAGTAAAGTAAAATTATTCTGTGATCCCAGTAGCAAAACTTCTCTCAAGTAAAACATTTGCCACCAAAATCTGATGTCACCTTTTTTCAAAGCATTAATGGAAAACATATCTGCCAAAACAAAATTAAATAGTATGTTGGAAAGAGTAATGATGAGCCTGAGCTGCTACTTCGGACAAAAGCATTTAAAGGAGATGTTAACCAAAGATTAAAGAACAAAATGCCTGAACATGAGATATTTAGTTCCAATTCAAATAAACCAGTAGTTTCTATTAGGAACACTACTGACCAAGTTTAGGAACTGAACAAACTTAGTTTAACCTTCATGTCAGCAGAGCTATCAGTTATTATGCTATACATGTTTAATCAGAAATTCTTTACATTATTAGTTCCACTGCCATTCACCCCCTTCCCCCCCAAGAAAAAAGGGGGGGATGGGGAGAGTGTCTAATTGTCTTCTTTCCATCTAAATCCGTATCTTCAGTACATCTTGGGATCTTTGTGCTGTCCTCTCTTCAGTGTCCCCATATCAGTCTTATGCCTCTCACATATATTTAAACAGATTTGGGGACAACAAATAGCTTGTTTGAGCCCCCAGAGAGAGGCATTAGTGCTTTGCTTGGACTTACATTAGTTATGTGCAGGCTATAGAATGAAAAAGTGGAAATAGAACTAATGAACAGAACAAAACTTGGGGTTTCTGTCCCAGCCTGCCCCTGTGATTGTTATATAGGATCGCACTTTGGCACATCTTTCAGCATTTGGAATAAACTGCTTCCTACTGACTGTGCAGCTCATTTGTCAAAAAACAAGATACACAAGCCTAACAAAGGTCTCTTAAGAGGCTCCTTTTCTGCAGCCACCCAAGCATTTTCCTTCTGACTTCAATGAGATTTAGAGCCAAGACAGAAGCACAGGACAGTGATGGCTTACAGCATCTTAAAGAGCAGAGACTTCAGTGAAGATGCAGATGTTCAATGACGCTCTGTATTAAAGCCTCTCAGAGCCAAAGAAAGCCTTTACTGAGGCAGCTTTCTCATTCAAGTACTCAGAAATGTAAGTGGAATTAATTTAGGTCTAGCCTCCACATAGAAGTAAAATATGATTATTCTAGAGAGGGATGTGATTTTTCCTTCTGGCAATGCAGTTCTTCTGAAGAAACCCTACTGCAGTTACATTGCTGTAAATGCACTTTATAGTTATATAAATGCAGCTTAAAGCACTATAATTTATTTCCATTCCCATAAACACATTTTAACCAGCCAACTACCATCCTTGCTTATTCAGTTATATTGCTTTTGCTACACTAACACAGTTAAACTCTTGGGTGTAAACGAAGTCTCAATTATGGTGTTATTTCTGTTTAATTCAGCTTAGACCCTCTGCAGAAGGCAAACTGCAGTGCATTTGTTTCTTGACCCTTAACCAAAGAAAAAACTTAATACTAAAACTGGCCTAGTAATTTTTTTGTTATTTAACAGAATAGAGGACCATGTGAGAAATTAATACCTGCCATGTCTCACTGCTTATGAGATTTTAATGTAAACTTATTGCTTTAAAAAAATACTAACATGTAGATCCACAGCTTTAGGTTAGTCCCAGTTCTCACAGTGGATTCCTTGCAAGCATTTTCCAATAAGGAGCCATATCTGTCCCTTCTTCTTCCTTCTATATTGCCAAGGTCCATTTGTATTTGAGAACTAGATATTCATCAACTAGATGGGGATTCAGAACAGAATTGATATTTTTCAGACTACTCTGTCCCAGTCTGATACACAACAAGCAGATTCACCTGCACTTGACATCACTGGAAATTCTCAAAGACAGTTAAAAACGAGTTAAGAGTCCAAACCGATTATACTACCAGGCAAAGTATTACCCCAAAATCGAAGCTTTGGAGCAAAGATAAAATCCATCAACACTGAAAAAGTTAGCAATGTAAAAGTGGATGTGACAAAGCATATCCATAAAGAGGAAAAGAAGCAGCTTCACTTCTTTAAGAGTATTTCCTGTGAAGTTTTAACCTACCATGGCACAAACTCAAAGATTAGACCTGTATCTGAAGCCACAACACTGAAACATTCAACTTATCTTCCCATCAAATTCATGTAATCTCAACTCTATGACACCTGTAGTTTCTCTCAAAGAAAGAAGTCCTTTAAGCTGAATTTCCAACTGTGTTGCATAGCAGGAACAGCATGAAGCAGCATGAAGCATCTGGTGCAAATTTAAGATTTATGCCTCTGGAATGGTTATGATAATTCAACCAGCTTCATGGCAACAGCTGACTTATTAACTGTGGAAATTGTGATCTAGTTTCTATTCCTGTTTTAGCTGTCTTTACTAGAGTCAGAGCTTCACATGCTAGTGTTACAGATTACAAACTTGCTAAAGAAACTTAAGATTTTTTGTCATGTGGAATCTTATGGTAGTCTAATGTCAGTCTCTAACAAGATACAAGAGCAAATAGGACTTTCTTAATCCTAATGCATCTGGAGCTACAGAAATCACAAGAGATTATTTTTCATTTATGGTTCCCAAAATCCCAGATCCAGCTCATGAATGAAGTAATGCTGTCAGTTAACAGGATGCACGAAACTTTATATACCTGCCAAAAATACTATGACTCAGAAAAGTAAGCTATGGACAAGCATGTAGGATTAAATGCTGGTGTTTTATTGAATACATACCAGGGTCAACTTGTGAACAAGTTGGTGAGATGAAGAAAAGAACAGTGATGAGAAAGATGATGATTTTTTCTTGATAAGAAAAAATAAATTATACTGTTGAAAATTTTGGGTCAAGGAGCCTTTTCAATGACCTGTATAATATGTCTGAAAGCACAGCATGATACAGACCTGATGTTTTTACTCTCTTCTAGTTGAGGCAGTAAGAAGAAATAAAGTCTAAGTGAACAGACGCAACTGAAATTGTATTCTTATACCAATTTACAGTTATCAACTGTCAAAATTGCTACTCAGCTTCAGTATCTGTGTGTTACATGAAACAATGGAACAATATTTCATGAGTTTCTGCTAATTACACAGAAAATATTTCCACTCCTATCCTCACTCCTTTGTTTCTTTATCTTTGAAAATGCTTCCAGAATCCTCAAT
This sequence comes from Heliangelus exortis, assembly GCF_036169615.1. Classification (NCBI taxonomy): domain Eukaryota; kingdom Metazoa; phylum Chordata; class Aves; order Apodiformes; family Trochilidae; genus Heliangelus; species Heliangelus exortis. The sequence continues at coordinate 16,743,439 of NC_092454.1, read as the reverse complement.
GGACTCCTATTATTTTAACAGCCTTTAGCTTCCTTTTCTATTCATCGGGACCACCATTTGACCCACCTGGTGGGTGAGGGGAAGGCTGTGGATGTGGTCTACCTGGACTTCAGCAAGGCCTTTGACACTGTCTCCCACAGCACACTCCTGAAAAAGCTGTCAGCTCACAGCTTGGACAGGGGCACCCTGTGCTGGGTTAGGAACTGGCTGGAGGGCCGAGCCCAGAGAGTGGTGCTGAACGGTGCTGCATCCAGTTGGTGGCCAGTCACCAGTGGTGTCCCCCAGGGATCAGTGCTGGGACCAGTTCTATTTAATATCTTTATTGATGATTTAGATGAGGGGATTGAGTCCATCATCAGCAAATTTGTAAATGACACTAAGCTGGGGGGAAGTATCAATCAGCTGGAAGGCAGGAGGGCTCTGCAGAGGGACCTGGACAAATGGGAGAGTTGGGCTGATTCCAATGGGATGAGGTTCAACAAGGCCAAGTGCCGGGTCCTGCACTTTGGCCACAACAACCCCATGGGGAGCTCCTGGCTGGGCACAGAGTGGCTGAGAGCAGCCAGGCAGAAAGGGACCTGGGAGTCTGGATTGACAGGAAGCTGAACATGAGCCAGCAGTGTGCCCAGGTGGCCAAGAAGGCCAATGGCATCCTGGCCTGTATCAGGAACAGTGTGGCCAGCAGGTCCAAGGAAGTGATTCTGCCCCTGTACTCAGCCCTGGTGAGGCCACAGCTTGAGTCCTGTGTCCAGTTCTGGGCCCCTCAGTTTAGGAAGGAGACTGAGGTCCTGGGGCGGGTCCAAAGGAGGGCAACTAGGCTGGTGAAGGGACTCAAGCACAGATCCTATGAGGAGAGGCTGAGGGAGCTGGGGGTGTTCAGCCTGGAGAAGAGGAGGCTCAGAGGAGACCTCATCACTCTCTACAACTCCCTGAAAGGAGGTTGCAGCCAGGTGGGGGTTGGTCTCTTTTCCCAGGCAACCCTCAGCAAGACAAGAGGGCACGGTCTCAAGTTGTGCCAGGGGGAGGTTTAGGTTGGATATTAGAAAGAATTTCTTTACCAAGAGGGTGATCAGACATTGGAATGGGCTGCCCCGGGAAGTGGTGGATTCTCCGTCCCTGGAGATATTTAAAAAGAGACTGGATGTGGCACTCAGTGCCATGGTCTAGTAACTGCAGCAGTAGTGGATCAAGGGTTGGACTTGATGATCTCTGAGGTCCCTTCCAACCCAGCCAATTCTATGATTCTATGATTCTATATTCTTTGACTTCTGACCAGCCTTTTTTTCAAATAAATGAATTTTTTTTCAAAAAGGATTCTACCATGAACATAGGCCATTCTAGTTTCTAGTAGCTGGTCTGAGTCCAGTTTGAAACCTAGCAGCTTTCACACAGCACAAGGTGGAAATTATGATTTTCAGAAGATGTGCTGTGGGATCTCATCCAAATAAAATTTTCAAATTGCATTCCTTCAATATCTGACCTTTGAATAAGTGCCTTGAGAATTAGTAGGAGAGGAGCATATTTAAGTATTGGTCAGCTGAAAGCAATTAAAAAAATAACAAACAATTAGTACTCTTTTACTTTAAGATAGGACAATGGAACTTAATGTAAACTCTACTTTTACTGTTGAACTGTAACAACCATGAATTAATGATAAATGTTAGACTTTTTTATAGTTTATGAAGAAGCGAGTAATCAAAATGCTTCATCACTTTGTATGTATGAATACTGTGCTATGTAACATGTCATTACCTTCCAATAGCGCTCACTAAAAAAAAGGGAATGTAATTATACTACAGGAAAATAACCTGGTTCTTCCTCTCTGAACCTTTTGAAAGATTCCATTCCACCTGGCCCATATCAGCTGAGGAAGTGCTTCGCTAAAGCTCATATTCAGAAATATTTGTAAAACTATGGAAGTATTCTGAATTTTCTTATCTGTTGAATTTTCTACTAACTGCTATTATTCACACGGTCTTTAGTAAAAAATGCTGAGACTTTAAAAATGTAGCTATGAATGTACATTTATAGTAACATAATGCACATTTTATTGTATTGCAAACCATATTAAGTAGTGAAACTAATATTGTTAGGCAGTACCAGTCAGCAAGCATGGCACTCCATTCATACAATGATACCTTTACAGTTCAGTCTCAGTAATGTGACAAAAACAGAAAGGGAACTGAAAAAAGTTCCAGCTGCGTAAAACACTAACCACAAAGTGATGTGTCTCTTCTAACAGACAGAGAAATGAGCAGAGGTTAGAATCACACAACTAAGGAATACAGAAGAAAGCACCTCACATGACATGGCTCTGAGAAGAAAAGTTTGCATGAGGCCTTTTAAAATGCAAACAATAGGCAGGGTTTTTGTTCTTTCACACAATGAAATAACTGGCGAAGCCCAGGACTTCTGCTTCCTTTTTTAAGCAGTGAAATAAAAACTGACATCAATAAATAAAATAACAATTACTGAAAAACAACCTTATTGTCTTCTGGAAAAGAGGATTAGAAATCACCATAAATAAGACAAAATTTAAAAGTATGTGGATCTAAGTTTTCATGCACATATTAGTACAGCAATAGATAAAGAGACAGTTAATCAAGGGTAGCAAGAATAATGTCACTCATTTTCTTTTCTGTTATAGAATTTAGAACTTGAAATAAGTCCCACTGTCAAAGTCAAAGGGGAACTTCAGTACTTGACAAACAAGTACTTAATTGCCTAGATGAAAATTTCATCACGTATACCAAAGGGTGCAAATTTTGGTGAGAACTTTTTTTTTTTTTTTTTTTTTAGACTATATATTTTCAGCTTGTTATACAACAGGGCTGTGAACCATTTCACATCCAAGTTATTTTCTGGATTCCTGATTATGACAAGTTTAATGGATTTCTAAACAGCTTTTGAAGTACCCTGTAAAATGTTCTGAATGTGCATGCCTGTATCACAGCAATTTGTTTTCAGACATACAAGATACCTTAAATCTCCTTCTGAAACGCATTACTTCAATGATTTTCCATATCCCTTGTGATCTGGCAATTGATGACCTAGCATCCGTCACAGCTATTTTTTGCTGCTGGATAGAGCCAGGTGCTTGTAAAGAATCAAGATCTGTACACACTCCCCTTTCACTAAGCACCAGAAATCCCCATGCTGTACCAGCAATTACACAGAAAAGAACAAGTGAGTCTGAGTGAGTAACCTTTTCCACTGGATGTAGGAGAATGTGCATGCGTAACAACATGAAAAGTACTAGGCACATCTATTGATGACAAATTAGAACCATTCCAAAGAGTGATAAGCAGTGCTAACGCATCAAAAATGGCATGACTTCGTTTCTTGGCATAACATGGAGGAACAAAGGTATTACATGATTGCATTTTGCCACCTAAGGATAACTGTGCTACTGGTCCTTTAATGCAGCTATAGTGTAACTGAATCAAATGCTAAGCTCTATTCATAAAGCCCTGCTTGATTTAGCATGTTACTCAAATAAAGGGGATACAGAAGAGTGTAGCTCCAACAGTCTCCTTTTTCAAAACACAGAATAAAAAAAGATGTGGCAACTTCTAGTAAATGCACAGAAGTCTACACAATTAATCATCACTCCAATAAGCACGAGGGCACTCCTAAAAATAAAAAAGCACTTACAAAATAAGCAAATTGAGGACACTCAGGGAGGAGGAAGAGGGACGTGTGTGTTGTATGTCACTCTAGAAAGAGATACATTAAATTGTGGCTACATGTGCAAAGCCAAGTTGTCCACTGAGAGAATATACCAGAATAAGATCATTTCACCCAGAACTATAAAAGTACAAAAGCTGTCTCTTCTTGCAGTCATCCTATCTGACCAGGTCCAGCTCCCTCCCTTCAACGCAGATACTCTTTAAACCTCTCTTCTATGTTCTTCCTTCTCTCCAGTGATTCCACTAGTTCTGAATTCTCCTTCCATCCTCCCCATGAGCTCTTAATCCAATTTCAGTCTTCCCAGGCTACAGAGCACAATAACTCAGGACAGTAACCTCTTGACCCAGCTCAGCTGCAGCCAGAGCAGCATATATAATCACAGCCTTTGGGCACCTTATTTGCAGGGATGGGACCATCATCTTTTTTTCTTTTTCCCCATTAAGGAAGATTTTAATATCTATCCTTTTGGAGCACTGCTGTCAGAAGCAACCATAATATGCTCTTTTTGGAGCAATTTAAGTTACCTCTAAGCCATAAGATTGTTTTGATCCACACTGTTCCTACTGGAAGGCCGTTCTGATACTCTTGTGGCTGTACTTCTAGTAACTCCGTTTTCAACACGGATGAACAGAGCCCCCTTGTGCTACCCCTTTATAAAGCCTCTGTGCTGCAGTCTTTATGAACACATGGGCCTGAGGCAGAGGCACACTGCAAACCAGGTACAGTGCTCCAAGAAGAAGAAGAAGAGTGTCTTGTCATAGGAAGATTTACTCAATCATTTTAGCAAAAACTTTCAGCACTTTATCAATCACTGAAAGAAAAACAAAGCCCATATAAATCCCTGGAGACATACACAGTTTAACTTCATGATGTCCCTAGCAAGTGGAATCGTTCCTTTCCACTAAATGCAGTGTTCAGCAATGGAGGAAAGTTCTAGGCATCCCATCCTAGGCCACTCTACACATATATTAATTAGTTGGCATGTTGCTTATTTATCTAATGAAGAGTGTGCAACAGCCACTGTTGTGTGAGAAAAAATAACAAATTCAAATACTCTTTCCCTTCAGTTCCTTGAGGTATGTCAGAGAATTCAAACTTTTCCCTTCCTCCCCATACTCCTCTCCATAAAGTTTCAATATTTCTTGGTATAGCTGAAAGACTGTATTTATGGACTAAACCTATTTTTTTCTTTAAGTTCCCTACATATAGCTTCCATTATAAGCAGTGCAAACTCAATATATAATCTCCATATACAGAATTTGAATATTGGAATATAGCTTCCAGGAATATTCTGAACTAAAATGTGTGCATATTCTTGCACACATTCAACATAAAAAAATCTCATAGACAAGACTTTTAATAGATGCCACCTATGAAATTGCCCATTGCAGTTTATTCATGTTGATATAACACATGCACATAATTCAGGACCATTGTCATACCTACAGCCAGTTATTTATCTATTGACTATTGGCACACACTGTCTCCGGTCAAGTTAGTAAGGCAGCGTCCAGTACCTCTGAAAAATGTTAGATTATGATGCAACATGGAGCTCTATCCTGCACATTTTAATACAATAATTCCCAACTCCTCTGCCACACAGATGCAAGGACTGTCTGCGCACTCGAGGGGTTACTTCGTCCTGTATATTACTAACATGGTCAAAACCACACCATTTTTCTATGGTTAGAGACACAGAAGGAGATGCTTTATACCCAGCTGCAATGCCAAGAGGCTTTGCCTCCCCTGCCCACAAGACCCAAGATTTACTGTGGTGGATGGGACAACACGAAACATGAGAGTATGTTAGACTCTCACACCTGCAACCCCAGTGGGATACCTGTGGCATATCTGCCACTACACCATAGTCATGAACAAACAGCGAACAGTACTCACAAACAGCAAATAAAATGGAAAATTCACTACGAGGTGACAAGAAGAAAAGATGATCTTCTTCTTTCTTTTCAGATATGATAGTTTCAGTCTGAGGGCACAGGTGCGCTTCAAATACAGAACTAAGTCCTGAGTGTCCTTAGCATTAGAAAGATGTCAGTAAATAGGGAGGAGTACAGGAATCATCAAGAAACAATCACCAATCTATCAGAACAGAACATCAAGTGAAAAAATTTATAGGGGTTCAGACATCGAGGTACATACAGTATTGCAAATCAATGAACAGGAGTGGTAGGAAATGGGATGACTGCTGAGACATATTTTCTGGAGTGCAAACATGAGGATGGTTATCATATTCACTCAATGGCCCAAGGGAAAATGGCAAGCCATATTGAAATTAGAGGAAAAAGTATAACTTGCCTGAAAATCAGAAATGGAAGCCCCATTAAACAGTGAATTGGTCTCTGAGGAAGGGTTAGAGGCCTAATCACATGGCTGTTCAAAGTCAGGATGGAAAAGGACTGGAAAATGAAAAAAAGTTGCATTGGCTGAGTTACTAACAAATCTGTTTCCCATTGCTAGTTTCAGTGAGATATGAATGAGTAAAAGATTACTTGCCTTTCTCACTGGTACCTTGAAGAACAAAGTTGTAGGTGGTTATGACATTGATGACTCTCAATGTGACACATGGGGAAAAAGAAAACCAAGCATACTCCAGTACTATATTTCAGTGGTGTGCAGAATAATAGCAGCAGGGACTTTCAGTTCAAGCTCTTTTTATGCATTTGAAGTCGCAGCACCAGCTAGCACCCGAAACAGTTCTTCTAGCACCTTTTTATGAATTTTAGCTGTTTCTAAATATCACACACTGTGATTTCTTCATGACAGAATGCAACAGAAAGCATATTGCACTGCACTATTTATTTATTTATTTATTTAAGGAATGTTTAATAACAGCCCATGTGATAAGGAACAATTTCTACTTACATGGGCTGTTCCTGGGGTGAAGAATGCTTCTAGATACATGACTGCTCCCAGAACATTAATTTCATGCTATACCCAAACAACACCACCAGACTATAGTCTGGCAGACGTTGCTACAGAAAATGATAAGCAAACTATAGAAAAACTTACAAAAGATAAATTTAGTAACTTACCCCAACATGTAGTTAAATTTTGAGTACCATTTTCATTTGCAAAGATGCAATTAAAAAAGTCCCTCCACTACTCTTAATTAAATCCCTGTCTTCTCAAAAAACTAATTACATGTCAGATGAAGTGCTGGTTTAGGAAGTCTCCATATTCCTGCAAATGCAGAGATAATTCTATTCCCAGATCTGTTACAGTGACTTGCTATATGCCTCCCAGCAAGAAAAAATGCACACATTTTCAAAAGCTGAACAGTAACTACACAGCTTTCTAGACACTGGTTTGCCTTTTGTGCATGCTGAACCTCTACATCTCCAACAGAAAACAGTGGAACCATCAAGCAGTTTTGAAAAATAAGGCCTTATAGTACAGATTTTAAAGATAAACAGGCAATAAAAGTTGTGCAGAAATTGCAGTTAGACACCTAAATTTCTCATATTCCCTTAAAATTCCATCAGTACATATTCACCGTTTTAGATAATTCCTTGTAGTCACAAAGGTATAGGAATATCCATTTTACTGTGGATTTCTATATTAATTTTGGTATCTTAAAAGGGATTCAGCTGATTCAGCTACTTAGTCAACTTTTTTTCAAAAGGCCATCATGTAAATACCTTTGAGAAAAGGGTAAAATAAGACCCATCCTAAGGTATTCAAAATTGCTACATACTTTTCAAAATACATGATGATATCCTGGCCTCATTAAATTCATTAGGCAAAATTCATTGACTTTAAAAATAGTGAAGCTTTACCCTTTCCTCAGCCTTTTCACCAGCAAATCTGCAATAAAAGAATGTCAGAGATCATGTGCTTCCCTTCAACCCTCCCTTACTTCTTGGTCTGTCTGTTAAGTTTAATACACTTGGCCACCAAAACAATCACCAAAATGTGGAAAGCACCGTGAAGATGGGAAATGACCTGTAACTACTGTAATCAGACATACTGTGATTAAGTATTTCCAGTTATCTAGAGAATGAAAGTAGACATGGCCAGAAAAGTTCAATTTTCTTCTAATATGAGATTAAAACTAGTGTTTATCTAATGCAGAGCTCTTAATCTGTAGATCTCTTCAGAGCCTTTATTAAAACACAGCTATGAAGACTAGCATAAAGAAGAATGAGATGGTATAAAGAAAACAAAATGAATCAACCTACAGAATGAAAAAAAAAAAAAAGATCACACACCAAAGGATCAAAGAACAACTCATTCTTTCTTGATGTCTCACTAACACCACATGCACTTGCAGTGACTTGAAGTGTTCAGCCAGCAGCACTCCAGACTGCAGTCAAAGCATCAATGGAAGGAGTTATGCAGCTGCAAGCACTAATCAGTCTGTTTACTGAGGCCATTGTACTAAGGAACCTTGAGGTGGAAATTAAAAAACCTGATTCAGAAATCTATATCATAAAATGTGGGCCAGTTTTACCAAGATCCGAACTGTCTTCTCAGGCACATAAGGATGCATAAAACATACACATGCATAGCACCAGGTAACTGAACTGCAAAGATCAAAGTTAAGAGAGACAAAGTAACACAAATACAAACACTTGGGAAGACTTCTTTTTTTAGTTTGAGGGTTGAAGTCTTGCATTCTTGAGGGAGGAGACTTCACAAAGAAAAACTCTCATGATATACTGTGCCATTTGGTACATTGCATTTTAGTCTCCTCAAAAAAACTCCCCAGAAAAACTTAACAGCAGACATGGATCAAACTGCTCACTTGCTTACACAACTCTCTATCATCAGAGGTATCAGTGATGTCAGTAAACACCCTTTTTTTTTTTTTCACAGCCCTCTTGGGTGCTACGAGGCCACTGCAGAAGGATGCTCTTCCAGAACACAAGGAGTTCAGTGGTAGAGTGATTATAGTTCACTCTGTTTTGAAAGGTCTCTCATTTTCCATCATCTGATAGCATCATTAAGCCCCAAAGAAGTAAGATAACTGTTCAAGATTACTGCCTGGGGAGAAATATAACAGTAAAGCCATATCGCCTATTTGCACCAGAGAAATTAAAAGGAAAAAGAGCAGTCTCTTTTTACACCAGGACACATATAGTAGAGGGCTTGACAAATATAGCGAGATTTTTTACTGCTTAACAAAATACTTATAATGATAAATTAAGGCACCGAAATTATTACTGTGAGAGGGTCCATTATGTATTAATCAAAACACATTTGAAAAAATTCATCATATTTTTCGAATGTTCTAAAATGTGTGTGACCTGGCCTCACAAGGACCCAGACACATGCTGTGCTCTTAGCTCTTACCTGTGGGAGCAAAGGATGCTTAACACTTTGCAGAATAGGGTTCTCAGTGCTCAAAGGAAAATATGCCTTACCTTTAACCACTCAGTCAAATCAATCAGCTTTAATGAACAACATTTAACAAGAATGGGGTTAGTGACAAAAGCAAATAAATGTCAAGCCTAAAAAACCCCAAACAAAACCCCAAGCCAAAAAGCCCAACACTATACAGCAACTTAGCACTAGCTATTTCATGTCCCAAGTTACTCAGCAGCAAATTTCTGGTTGAATTAAAACAAACAGAAATAAGCTCTCTTCCCCACCCCTCCCAGTTTCTGTACTTGGTGAAACACCAGAGTACATACCTATTGTGCTTGCTCACAGCTGCATTCTCTCTTGTGTAAAGACCGTCAAAAGTTCTGGGGCAAAATTTTGGTGGGGAATCCATTAACAGCCCTCCTGTTTTATAGATGGGAAACAAATACTCAGCAATAATACTGACCTGTTTTGGCTCACACAGTCAGTGGCAGGCAACAGGAGACCTTCCCTCTTACAGGCACCAGCTAGAAGATCACTCCTTCTCATATGAAGTCCTCCAGTGCTGACAAAACCATGGGATTAACCATGAGTCTTTCACACTGACTGACTCTTGCCAAATACAGGTGGTTCTGATCCCAGTGCAAGGTCTAGAGTGGACTGAGGTTTTGCAACACTTTTTTCAAGTATTCTGATGTATATAATCAAAATGTTACATCTAATACTTGCCTAAATGAACTAGGTATATCCAGCACTGAACATGTACAATGAAATTCCAGCTAATACAGACAATAGAGCCTTGCTCCTCTGCAGACTGCAAAACCCTTCCAGTACCTATTTTGAAACAAAAAAGTAGAAAGGCCTACATGAAAGTAACTGCTATAGATTGTCAATAAAATCAAGAATTTGAGATTTTGAGTTTTACTTTTGGAACACCCACCGTACATTTTTTACCTGACTTCCAGCAAACACTGTCACAGCAGTTAACAATTCTATTACTACTGATTCCCAGAGCAAAGGGATTTTAATGACCTCATTTTTGCTAAACTGTCAATAAACAGAATTAGATGAGTAGTAAATAGTTTAATTTTTAAAAAGCTTAAAATTTGTACTAACATTATGCCCTTCAATTAATATAAGAGGTAATTGGAACAAGAAACAACTCCACTGGCAATAAGAGGTACAACTATACCTCTTAGAATTAGCACAATCTATAAAACACTTGATTGAGGATGACCACACTTTGACAGTCCAACCAAAAGGACTGATCCCGTCACTGTCAAAAGCTTTTACAGCAGAAACAAAACCAATACAGAGCTCCAGGTGCAGCATTAACACAGGAAATTGGATACCAAAATCAGAAGAAAAATCATACAGTTAAGTGACAAGAATTTACTCCGCTTATATATTTCCTTCTGTTTAAAAAAAAAACAAAAACAAACCAAAACATTCTTTGCAACATGGATCATATTGAAATATGAGAAAAAAAAGCTTCTCTGATATATTTTACTAATGAATCCCAGCTTTAAAGAGAAATTACAGTAATTCAAATTTAATCTTTTAAACAACTTGGCTCTTAAAAAAATTATTTTTTGTGAATTCACCATCACATTCGACCTAATGAACTTAGCATTATGCATCCTACATCTATCTAACAAAAACCACTTGCCTCCCAAAATGATAATTAGAAAGAAATTAAATTATAGAGAAATAACTACATTTTGTTTAGTTGGTTTGTTTTAAAAATAAAATACGATCATGCAGAACACTGCATAACTACTGAGTAACTGTGAAATGAAGACAATTTCACTGGATGTACTATATTAACTTTATTGGATCAGGAGAGGAACAGAATGCAGTAGCATATTGTAAATGTGCCTAATAAAGAAGACAAGCATAGGCATCAACAACTCACACAATGTATTTCCAGTGAGTTATATTTTGTTTGTAAGCAGAAGTTCAATCTAAATCTCAATCTGAGAAAGAAAACAAAAAGACTACAGCTTGTTTAGACAACTAGAAGTCTAGGCAGATAAACCCTTGACTTCAGGACGCCATTCTTCTTTCCAGGGTCATGCCATACCCCCATTGACCTTGGTGGACCTCAGAAAAACAATTTTAAGTCAAAGCTCGGTTTTGTTTGCCTCTCCTTTTACACTCTCTTCCTTCAAATTCACAGGCACCCTTGCATTAAGCATGAACTGGAAACAACATGCCAGGCTCCTGCTATAGAAGAGGGCAGGGGAAGAGAGATGCAAGCAGAAGGTATGCTTTAACCCAAAGAATGGGTGGGACTGAAAAGATGTAGAGAGCAATGGGAACTGGGAATGCTTAGCAATTATATCTCTAAACCAAACTGCTTCTAAAACCACTGCAAGCCACAACATCACCCTCAGCATGTTTGCTGACAACATCAAGATATCAACTTGTGTCAACTGCGTGGTGCAGTCAACACAATGAAGGACATCCAGAGATATGGTGAGAGGAAAGTTTGTGCAAACTGCATTAAGTTCAACAAGGCCAAGTGCAAGGTCCCAACCATGGGTCAGAACAAACCCAAGCACAAATACAAACTGGGCAGAGAATGGATTGATAACAGTACTGAGGAGAAGGACTTGGGGGTGTTGGTAGATAAGAAGTTCAATGTGAGCTGGCAATGTGCACACTGCAGCCCAGAAAGCCAACCACATCCTGCACTGCATCAAAAAAAGTGTGGCCAGCAGGTCAAGGGAGCTGATTCTCCCCCTCTATTCCACTCTTGTGAGACCCCACCCAGAGTACTGTGTCCAGTTCTGGAGCCCCCAACACAAGAAAGACATGGACCTGCTTGAGCAAGTACAGAGCAGGGCCACAAAGATGAGGAGAAGGCTGGAGCACCTCTCCTGTGACAGCAGGCTGAGAGAGATGGGGTTGTTCAGCCTGGAGAAGTGAAGGCTCTGGGAAGATCTTACTTATATCAGTCTTATATCAGGACTTATATCAGTCTTCCTGTACCAGAATGGGGCCTACAGGAAAGCTAGGGAGGGACTTTTCAAAGGGGCATATCGTGACAGGATGAGATGTAACCATTTCAAGAAGACAACGAGTACATTTAGGTTAAACTTTAGGAAGGATTTCTTTCCTACAATGGTGGCAAGACACTGGTACAGGTTCATCAGGAAAGTCATGGATGCCCCATCCCTGGAAGTGTTCAGAGCCATGTTGGCTGAGGCTGATAGAAACCTGGTCTAGTGGGAAGTGTCCCTTCCTGTCAGAGGGAGATTGGAACTAGATGATCTTTAAGGCTGATTGCAATCCAAATCTTTCTATGATTCTATGAATTTATAACAACCATTCCCATAAGGAAAAACTGCTTCGGTGCATTTACAAAGTTTCAGAGAGGACCAGGTGAGGAGAGGTTTCAGTGAGTGAACATCCAGTATGAGAGATGCAAGTGAACTGGGTGATTTATGATTTATTATGCAATCCCGGAGAAAAGGAGTATAAATGATAATTCACCCCAATCAGTTTGCACTCAAATCATACTTAATATGATTTATACTTAATACGTTATAATACTTAATATGATAATACTCAAATCATTTAAATAAACAGACACAAGGGTTCAAGGAGTTCATCTCTGCATAAGTACAAATGAAAGTAATGTAAGTCTGTTTATTAATAGACAGATTCGAAAATGGCCTGATAAGTCTGTAAAACTCAGCAGCTGACAGACATCTCCACAGCTTTCACATATGATAGGCACTTGTGACAACAAGGTCTACAGATGAAGCCACTGGTGGCAGCATGCAGCTCTCTGGAGCTGATGGTGGGAAGCACTGAATAGCTGTAATGGAAGCAGGGTCATTCTACACTTCACTTAGGTTGCTGGTTAGGGGATCATCTTCACACCCTGTTGCCAGTGAAGGAACCTCAATATCCTGGTCCAAGCACGGGAGCCCCAAGGGAGCCCTGGGAAGTTATCAGCTCCATGGGCTGGAGCCGACACCCAACAAAGGGAGTTGATGGGAGAGGTTCTCTGCAGCATCTTGAAAACTGAGGGGTTACTGCCAGGGAGCATGGGACACTTGATGAAGTTCCTGGGAAGTGCACTTGTGAACTGGCCAAGAATTATGATGGGAAGGAAAAAAAATGGGCAAAGGTGATATGGGGGTGGGGAACAACAAGGGAAAACAGAAGGACAGGGGTATAAAAGAGGCTGTTCCTGTGCCAACAGGTCAGCATGCCATGCCCTGTTCTGGCTACGAATGGGCTGGCCTCACAAGAACACTAAGATAGACTAGCTGGTGAGCAGGCTAGGAGGCTTGGGGAGCATATATTTTATATGTATATTTTATACATATATATATATATGTATATATATATGCATATTTTGCCCACTCACTACTAGCTGGATTTAGGGACATGAAGGTATAGCAGCCTCACCTCTGGAAGGCTACGAGGGTCAGCTGCTTCTGGCAGATAGCATTTTTTATGCTAACAAAATTTACATTAAAAATGGCATAAATAATTTTCAACTCCTCAGTTGATATCCAAATAGAAATAACTGTATAACCACTAAAGCATAGATAATGATATCCTATCTCACAGTTCACAAACATCCAAAAATGAGCTATCATGGAACAATACAGAAAGCTATCCAGATGTTCTACCTGTACAAACTTGATACCTGAGAGTGAACACTAGCAAAAGTAACAAAAAGTTTAATAATTATTTAGTAACAGTAGTAAACAATTGACATTTCTATGGGAAAAACTATTAACTCAAAATCTACACCGGCATGCCAGAAAAAGTCTGGGGTGATAAATACTGGGTTTTGGCTGTGGGTTTGCAGATTTACATTCAGCTAAGCCATCAGTGGCTTTGAACAGCTGACACTGGTAAAGCATGTTCCAGTAAAAACAAATGAGGATGAGGTTTGACCTTTGCACCTAGTAACCAATGAACTCCTTTACATGGCTTTGAGCTTCACGCTTCCTCTTCCCCTCTGTAAAATGCTTTTAAAATTACAGATGAAAAGCCTATATTTAGCACGCATTATATTGAAGTTTTATACTCAAAACCAATATACAAAGTAAAAGTATATTACATCCCAAATGCTCAGATGGTAAAGAGCATCCCTTCCCCCATCCCAGCTGATAATTTTCCCAAAAGAGGCCAGGTCACAAATCAGTTCTTACATTTCACCTGTGACAGGAAACTTCTTAAAAACTGCTTGCAAAACTGTGATATGTCAAAGCATCCACCCCCAAAGCAACTAGTACCCCAGCAGTTGCATCTGACAAAGCTGAAGCCAAGCTGAAAAGCAATCCCTGTCCTGTAGACCCACCACACCACTTGTGGTAGGCTGGGACAGTGCCTGCAGAAGGGCTTGGGATAATCAGTCTCTGCTGGACCTGCCCATTCTTCTTCCAGATACAGACTTGGATAGCCCAGCAGCTTGGCACAGCCCTTGAGTCAGCCATATCACACAACTGCCAAAGAGGGAGCTGCATCTCAGCTTCTTGTGAATTCCAGGCAGCTCATGTTGGTCACTTCTTTTGTGACTACCCCAGGGTTCCAAAGAAAATAAGATCTGTGTAAGGGAATGCAAGCAGAATCAGACCTTTTGACTTGTAAATCAATTGAGACACAGTTTGTCTGAAGACCAATGTTTCTCTAATGTCTGTTGCAAAGTAAAAATATCTTGATGACTCATTTTCCACACTAAAGAACATCTGTGAGTGGGAGAACAGAGTTAAAGCAATCTATTTTTTTCCTCCTGCTACTATTGTAGCAGCTCTAAACTCCAGCATGAAATTGAAATTAACCACTTGCAAGATATTTCCAGCAAGTGAAGTGAACATCACTGTTTTGTTATCTCTTTTGCCATAATTTTTAAGCCAAATGCATATTTTACTCAAATAATTTCAGCACTGCTATGCTTATCCTTAGAATATGACCTTCCAAACATTAAGGCAGAAGTGGAGTTTCTCATGCATAAACTACTCAAATGGATGGTGTGTTACTTGCAAAAACTTCATCGTTGTTACTGTTGTGAGTCCACTCACATTTAGGATCAGAAACCAACTTAATTTAATGAGGATATATTTATCCCTCAGGATTAAACAACAGCCTCTCAGAATAAGCAGTGCCTCAGAAAACCTTTGCAACATTGGAATCTGAAACTCTAGTGAGCTTGGCAAAGGTTTTCACCTGCACCAGTGTCCATCTACTGTATGCTTCAAGTGGAGATAATACATAACCCCCTTTGTTCCAAATGGGGAAAGGCACGGGATCCTGACAACTAGCATCACAACAAGTAAATGAGCCAAGCATCCTCCTAGGGAAAAAACAGTTATCATACATAGAAGCGGGGCAGAAAACATCCCACAGGTTCTGAGCCAGTATGCCCAAAAAAGAAACAGCAGGAAGTGTGGGAAGACTCATCAGAAAAGGAGATTTCCTCACCTCCTCCTCCATCCCCTGAGAAAGCTGACTCATGGTTTCTCAGCAGCACAGGCTCTGACTCTTTCCCAGCAATGGCAAAGCATCCATCCCAGAGCAACTCTCCAGTGGGTTGAAAGAGGATGACAGAAAAACAGTTTTTTTGAAAGGTAGGGGGAGGAGTTTCAAGGGGGATCAGAAAGAAAGTTCCCATCAGGTGGTAAGAAAGACTAGCCACCTCTTGCCCTCCAGTATCCTATCCTGCTCCCATATACCTCCAGCATCCCTCCAGCAGAGATATCTCTGGCAGAATTCAAAGAGGCAGGCTGCATCCCATGCTCTGAGCATCCATTCTGCCCTCACCCACAAGTGCCTCCTTGCCTGCATGCAGAGCAGAGCACAAGACTGGACCAGGGAAAAGCCAGTACACTTTGTTCCTTGCTGCCATGGAAGTAGCAAGCATTAAAAAGAATAAATTTTTTTGTGTGGAGAAGGAGATGGAAGGGATCTTCCTGTACAAGAGGTCATCCAATTGCAGGTCACCTAAAGAGGTCCTTTGCTTTGTATGTAAACACAAATCAGACATTGCCTTGTTCCTAAGAGGGAACCTATTTGTGCTTATTTTCAGTGAAATATGAATGAATATCTATCAATTTCAACTCAAGTGTCTCTTGTTATTTTGAGACAATTTTTTCTAATGCTTTGCTGTGTTGCTAAAGCAACTTTATAGGGCTGTCTGTGACGATTCAGTAATTCCTTTGTTATTTATTTATTCAGGTTTAAACATTACACAGGGCCAGGTCTACACTCTGTTAAAGCCATTGCAAATGCAGGTGTTCAGTTAAACATGTCTAATAACAAATATTTGACATGGTTCATAGATCTCTGAGATACTACAATCTTGCAGACTGACTGATTTTACATTTTTAAGGGTAAAGGATCAACATGTACTCATACAAAGAGAGAGGTTAGGTGCTTTCAGACAGCTGAAAAAGTTCACAAGCAACCACAGGTATACCCAAAAGACAAGTGCCTTCAGAGAGCATTTGTGTGAGCAGTCCTAAGGATACAGACAGAACAATCAGTCTCCTATGCATATGAACCACACAACCCAGCAACTTCTCATCTGACAGTAGATCTGTCAGATGCCTTTTCACACTCTTCTCAAGTGAGTACCAAATATACATCCACATATTTATTTCTTAGATTTACAAACATGAGAATAATCCTGGCACTTCATACTGATCACAAACCCAAAGGTGGGTAATGCCAAATGGATTTACTAATATTTGTAGAACATGATGAAGACACAAAGAAAGAAACAACAGAAGCGTAAGTGCTCCTATATGGCAAAACAGTGCATCAAAACTAATCAGGCACTAAGGATTCCTCTTCACTGCATTTTCAAGACAATCGTGATTTTCTTGAAACTGCTGGCAGTCAAAGCACTGGCAGCTGTCACATGAAAATGGTTACTTCTCTTCTTTTCTCAACTGAAATCTTGACAAATGCATGTGCTAAGCCAAGAAAATATAGTATGAATTGGTGTTCTCTATTGACCTGTGAAGAAATTACCCTTAGCGTATCTCCGGGATTAAGGCTATAGCCACAATAGAGTACATCCACCACATTAGTCTACAGTTATAAACATAGGCCATATGCTGTCCATATCTGTCTGAGTCTGTAGTACAGAAATACTAGGGAAACACAGATCATCTGCCAATAAAAGGAGACGTACTTTTAGAAGATCTGTATAACTTCAGACAGCTCAAGTTTCACCAGACCTAAGATCTATGAGGGCTTACCAAATCTCTCCTTAGTTGAGAACCTCCAAAGTAGTGTATCACTGAAGAACACAAGATTTGCCCCCTGGGGCTTAAAGATTCTTCAGTATTTAAAGTTATTGTATTATACTTTATTTCTTTTAAGCATGAGTCAGAACAGAAGCATCAGGCAAAATATGAAACATCTGTAAATTCTTTTCTCAGGGAGTCCATTCACACCCTATATACTAACACAAACAAAAATGGAGAAAAGTTTGTTTCACTTTCCCTCATTTTCAAACTGATCTAGATGGCAATCTTTTATTTTCAGCAATAGCTTGTTACCTCCTTTGCAGAGACATAAACTTTTCACCCTTGGCAATTCATTGAGATATGGTGAGGTCAGAATTCTGGCAGAAATATCTTTGTCGATATGTATTTCACAATGACCAACAAAAGAAACAGAAAGGAAAGAAAAGGCATTGGAATAAAAACAGAACACAATGGCAAGCATGGCACAAAATCCTGTAGGGGCCTTGGTGATTATTTTTAGGGTTAAAATTTTAATAAAACAACAACAAACACTTGTGTCTCTCCACCAGTACAAAACCGTTTGTTTAGTGCAACGGAAAGGTGGGTAAGAATTCCAGTTGAGCTCTGCCTGGGTGACCTGAGGTCTCTGCCACCCTCAGTCAGCAGAGAGATGAATAATCCTTATCCCCAGATAATTTAATCCTCAGGAATAAGCAGCCTAAAAATGCAGTATTCATATTCCATGAAAACTTGCTTCCCTATCATATAAAAAAACAACAATAAATTTAGGACTTTAAAAAGTGTAGATTGCTATATTTTCAGCATACAAATGGTTGGCCTTAATTTGGCAGTCCCTAAAATCTGAATTTCAAATACAAAATAATACTAGGAAAGCTTTGTTGCCCATAAAAAAAGAAGTCTGCAGATCTTGTGTATAGCTAAGATTTCCAAAGCATGTTTTTAATAGTTTATGTTTACAACAGCAAAGTGCAAACTTATTTGTGAAAGAAATTATTAAAACTATTTTCACTGAGGATTCCAAAACTTCAATTACATTGCTATAAAATTACTGCAGTGACAACTTTTGTCTCTCTTTGCTCTTTTCTTCTCATCACCTATTGATGCACAGAAAAACTTCATTTCATTCTAATACGTGAGGCTGTCAAAGACTCCATTCCCTTACTCCCCTGAGATTCTCTCCTCCTTCCAATTTTCTCCTGCATCTTCATATCAGTTTCTCCTCCCTAGGTCTGCATAGAGCTCTAAAAGGACTATAGTTCATTATGCTAAATGGAATGGGTTTAGAATTCCTCATCATTTATTCAACCACTGAAAATTATGTCTCCATTAAACTGAAAAATTCCAAGTGAATCATATGCTTTCTACAGATGAGTTATCAATCAAAATTGTAAACATTGTTCAACTGAAATATTTTTATAGGGCTGAAGCGCATACTGGAAACTGTAGCTGAGGAACCTCATGTCCTCTGTGACCTGAACAGAGTAACATCTTGTACAAAACACAGTGTTAGACCCTCTTGCACATGATCCATCAGCCCAGGCAAATAACTAGCCAACTAATAATACATTTCATTGTAAATAGGTAATAGAAGGAATTCCCAAGGGAAAAAAGGAGCAGCAGCCTCATAGGAGCCAAAGTGCAAAATGTCTTGCGACAAAGTGAGAAATTTAAACTTTGCTGCAACAAGCTGCCACATAAGGAAAGCACAAGTGGAGCAGAAATGGGCCAAAAGTCACCAGGAACAGTGAAATTAATTTGTTTTGCAATTTATCTGCCACTAGCACAATAAGGAAGACAATAAATAACATTAGATCAGTATTTAAGTTGAGCTGTTTAAAATTTATTGTACAAAATCACTTTAACTGAGCTTAATTATTAACATCTTAAATTAATTACTGGTACAACATTAACTTATGCAAGAGTGGGGCTCCCTGTGTCTTACACAGATGTCTTACAAGAGTGCAACAAAGCTGACACACTCATTCAGTCACGGTCACATGCTACAAAAACACACAAATACACAGCAAAACTGGAGCAAAGCTAATGGATTTACATATGAGGTCCTTCATGTAGGTAGGGAGTCCACACCAGACTTTGCAAAAACATAGTGCATAAGATGATATGGCTTTTCTGATTTTATTGTAAGTTCACCAACATATGTTGGACAGATGACTGACCTAGACCTTCTAGTATTTTTCCATTGTGTTAGGACAGGTGACCTGATGGTGATATCTAAGAACACAGCATTGAGTTCCTGTGCTCTGGTAGGAGACACCATGATGAGCTTTTCAGCAACTCCAGCAGATAACCACTGAGAAATCCTCACCACAGTAACTAATACCATGTAAACAGTGAATAGTTTTCAGTTAATATTTCTGTACCATAAAAACTGCTACACAACCATGACAAGCTCTCCCTAAGTTTTCAGCTGATGCCAATGACCGAGAAAGAAGGTATATGGCAAAGCAAATATGACACAAGTTGTCAGGGAGGCCAAGTACCATTCCATTCCCTCTGTTTATTCAGTCTTTCTAAAACTTATCCCAGCACCACTTCTATGAGGGACTTTTTAGACTCTCAGTGGGAGAGAAAAACTTCAGCTGAAAATTGCCCTTCACAATTAAAATGCTCCCTGGGCTATAATTCCAATTATTACAGAGTATTTACTCAAAAGCACTAAAGGGGATGAGATGCATAAACCTCATTAGAGAATGCACAGACTTCTATATTAAATTAATATTTTAGCTCTTTTCTCCACTCGTATTAGGACACAGAATTAAAAATTCCCATATAAGTGTCAGCAGTAATAAATAATAAAAAATATGAGTAATGCTGTGCAACCAGGGGAAACTCTCTACAACCTCAGGGTATATAAGGTGTATTTATTATTTCCTTAAGACTTGTCACATAGGCTACATTGGTCAAGTACAGAAATAAACCATAAAAACCAAATCCCACTTTACCCATAATAACTAAATTATAATATTAGTGCAAAGCTATTAAGAAAAGTTAATATTATCATCCTAGAGTTCCAAACAACTGTTTCACATGTTGCCTACTTATAAACACACTAAAATGGATCCCAGCTAAATTATTGTTTTTGTTGCTTTGAAGTCTGTTCATCAGCCTAACCCCTAACTTCACATGCATTATAAAAATACCTCTCTTACTCCATCTTTCTACATATGGAAATTTATTACTGACAAAACACAAACACAATTATGTACTGTGTCAACAATGCTAAATTATCTTCATTACATAGCGAGGCAGAAACAAAAGTTACTGCACCGCATCATTTGACATGACATGCCAGGCTAAATGGTCCCACTTCAACAGCCTAGAAATCATGGATTTCAAAGACAAGAGTACCTATTGATTTAATACACAAATCTGAAAGGCTTATACAAAACAACAGATTTGTAACTCCTTTCTTTCTTTCTTATTTATATTTAAATAATATACTCTTCCACCAACGGGAGCAGAAGCATCTGTTCCAGGTAAGTACCTAAAGCTAAGTGGAATATATCTGTGTCTATGTTCAGAAACCCTACAAAATGCGAAGGCATGAATTCAGAAATGAAGGCACGCCCTTGCACAAAGATATACACACGTTAAACGAATCTTGGCTGAGGGCCCAGTCTGCAGCTCATACACTGCTGTGGCTCTAGTGAAGCACACAGAACGAGCTTATGCCAGTCTCTTAATATTCAAAGTTGGTGACCTGTAAATATAAATCCAAGTATAGCTTTATCATACATAGTATATCAGGTACAAAATAAGCATCAATGAAAAAAAAATAAATTAGTAGTGTAGATTTTCTCTTTTAGACTCAGGGGAAACAAAAGTACTAGACTATGTCTACATGCCATGAATTGAGAGTCTTCATAAAGGTCAGAAAGCCAATTATGGGAATTATAAAATACTAATCTACATTTGCACTTACTTTAATTTCATCCTAACATTTCCATTTTTTTATAGGAAATGACAGCCATCCCCTTAATCACTAGGATACATTTTCCAGCTACAATATTTATAAGCAGATCCCAGTGTAATGTATGCTTGCACTAAAGTACTGAGAAAACCTCTTCACAGACTCTTCCTTCGACCTCTACTACATGTGAATCTACCACTTATCCAACTGTATAGTAATTTCCCTGCCCATTCAGAGGGGTTGGAACTAGGTGACCTTTAAGGTCCCTTCCAACTAAAACCATTCTATGATTCTATCATTCTAAAGAAGTTGCTACAATGGAAATACAACCAGGTCCAGCAAATGAGACTGGTAGATAATACCAGGGAACACCAAGTTCCTTCATTTAAACTACTGTCTACTACAAAGAACAGATGGTATGAGAGAAAATGCAAACATTCCCTTTAATGAGATGCCAGATTAATAACTTCCACTTTTTAAATGGCTGAAATCTTTTGCAGCTGAGCAGAATAAATGAAACGCAACCATAAGCAAGAAGCCTGCAGTTACAAACCTCTGATTTAGAAGTCTTTTTCTTTTAACCATATGTACTTGTTAAAGGTGCAGTTAATAAACACTTCCTACCAATTTAACACAAATATTTTGCAGCCTGAAATGAGATGTCATGTCCCTGATTCTCCACAGTAAATCCCAAACTGAATGATGAGGTAGAGGAATCCAGTTGTGGAGGACAGAAAAAAAAAAAAAAGTTGAGCGTGACTTGTATCTGACAAATTCCAAAAGGAAGAGCAACTAATGTAAATTAAAACATTTATGTAAAAACAAGCTTGAGTCCTGGTTCAAAATCTACAATTAGTTTGGATATGGGAAAGGTTTCTAATAAAAACAAACTGTCTTTCAACATCATTAATTTACCTTATATGGAGATTTATACATATACCAAATGGATTACCACAAGAGGATTGGCCAGAAATAGACTGGATTCAATGCCACAGAATCTATTCTGTCTTATATTCAAAGCTCCCACCAGGCCTCTCATCAGAGTACTTCATATTCAGGAAGTCCATCTCATTCTCAGCAGTTTTATTAGGCAGGCAAACCTGGCAAGCATGTCTAACACTTGCCCACTCCTTTCCCAGTTGTTCTGTCTTCCTGTGGGAGGATGTGGCTGCCTACTTATCACAATTACCTGCATTAGCAGATACAAATAGTTGGAAGTCATAATGCTATCACTGCTGCCCTACAATGATTAATATTAAGGCTAAGGAAATTTACTCATAGCTAATTCTCTGTCTGCCAGTTATAACCAGAGCCTAGTGGGAGCAGAACTGTTCCTGAATGCTAAACTGGTCTCTGTGCAGCAAGGATGCTCCTGCTTCTTTCACTGCAGCAAGACAGTAAGAGACTATCTCCATGTGCTCTCTGCATAAAAACAGGGGTCTAAAGCAGCAAATGTTATAGCATGCATCACCTCTTCTTGGGCATCTGACAACTATTGATTCATAAGGAAAAAACCCACCAGAGTAATTAAGAGCTAGTAAGTAATGAGTAATGGTCACTTCATGGTTACTGCAATGGTTACTTTAACACAATGGCTTTTCATTTTTCAATGAAAAATGTGTTATGTTTGAGAAAAAGTAATTTCCACAATAACAAAGAGAGTCCTGATACTGCCTTCTACCATCTCTGGGGAGCTGAGGGCAAAGACACATGGACCAAAGTACCAAGGCAAAGACAGGTTGAGAGGTAGGGCAATGCTGGCAGGCAAGACAAGCCTTAAGTTTCAGGGTGAACTGAGCTTTGGGAAGGTGATTTACATAGGGGAGAGCCAGCATAGAAGATCCTGACACAGGGCCACAGCATGTTTCAGAGCAGCAAAGAAATAAGACAGTCAGCCTCTGTGCATAATACAGGTTAAATTAAGCAAAAACGGAGGCAAGAAACCTGTGCTGAACCTACTCTTCTGTTTCCTTTACCTCTGACAGCTACTTGTTAAAGTGTAAACCAACCCCTAAAGGTGGAGCTCTGAAGACAAATGGTGATGAGCAGTGCAGAGCCTACAGCACCATCAGCATCAGCACTGACACCTGTAGACTAGGTGATACCAAGCCCAGAAGGGTAACAACAGAGTGCCCATGCTCAAGGACCATGAGGGAACACGTAGAGAGGAAAAAAAAAAATAAATTAGTGCTGCCCTCTACAAAACCAAAAGAAATGTGGAAGCTGCAATTACACAACCCAAATTCTGTCTCTGACCATACAGAAAGAGGCAGAGGTAACAGCAGCCCTGCAGCTTTACATGTTGTATCCTTTCATCAGATTCCCTGCTATGGTTTAGCCTTTTCTCACTGACACTCCCACCACTTAGCTTTTGGAGTAGGACCCACACAAGAGACAAAGCTAGTAGGTCTGACCTGCTTCAAAAAAGACTCTACTGATATCAGTAAAGTGCACAGCCCAAAAAACCTGCTTTGTTTCTCTGAAAGATTGGGATCTAGATAGGGAGACCTATCAGATGCTGCTCAGACAATGCTGCTTTTCAAAAACACCCTGGGTGAACAGTCAGACTTGTACATGAAAGCCATGAGCAAAACCATGACCCGGGAAGATGCCACTTTTCTAGGGGAGATCAGCTGAATTCACACTCAGAGCATCTTTAGTATACATGATAACCCTTTCCTGTCAAACAAAGCATTTCTAACACACTTAGACCAACATTCACAGCACAAAATGCCTTCCATGCTGGTGGCATAGGAATAGAAACATTTTTCACAAAGGGAGAAATGCTCAGTATAGAGAGCTATTTGTACAGAAGACCCTCAGGTTCCTTAGAATAAGAAGCCAGATATCTACAGATGTTATATATCTACAGATATTGTAATACAAATATACAAATATATTTATCTATCTTTACAGAGAGATGAGGTCACTTTCATAGCAGAATCAGAGCACTTACGCTTCAATGGGGTCAAGGTTAGGAGAGTCTCAGATTTGGTACAGAGAATATTTGATTACACATCTTAGCTTCCTATACACACCACCAAAGCACAGAATAACAGCATGTAATAACAGTACACACCACCCTTCACACACCACACCACAGCAGTTCTGCAAGACAGAAACACTTGGTTCCTGCTCTGACTGCAAATGTGACTAGGTCATGCAGTTTCATCAGCAAAACTTAATGGAACATTTTGGAAAGGATGCTATTAAGAAACAGCTTTGGCAGGAGCTGTTTACATATGTCTTATTCCTCTTTCAGAAAAGAAGAAACTTCAAAGAACAGAAGCCAGGGGCCTGATGTTCACACCAATGCCTCCAGGGAGTATACAAGTGACTGGCTCTAACCCTCTGCCATGCGCTACTTTAAGGGTTCAGATGGTCTTCTCAAGAAATGCATACAGTAAAAAACAGTTAATGGACCATATATTTTAATTTTGAAGTGTCTAAGCACCAATGGATTAAACAGCAAAAAAATCTTATTCGTCTTCCTTCCAGGTCCACTGAATATCTCTTGAGTTCCCATTACTACTGGTAGCTTTAAATGAAAAAGGAAAATCTGAAGTAAATCAGATTCTCTTTGAGACATTTTTTTCCATGTCTGTTGAACAGAAGTGTTCAAATGTTTAAAGTGAATCAATTGACAAAAATAGTTTTTGGTCAGGTAAATAAACCCTCTTAAGAATAACACTCAGAATGTTATCTTAACCTAATCTTTCCCTGAACCTGGAAAAGTGTTCCTGGTGTCTCACTTTACCAAATCCTTTTGTTTCATGCAGATTTAGTGTCTGCACCTATATGAAATATGAGGTAGATAAATTAAAACAATCTTGGGAATGGTTACAAATATTTGTTTAACATACTTGAATTACATTTTGAACAGTTTTATAGATTTTATGCAATTCAGGTAGGTAGGAATTATTACAATTTAGGATCAACGTGTTTTACTATCTGAGATGTGGGAAGGGAAGCATGTAAGAAGATTTAAAGAAAATTAGTTTCTTCTGTTATTTTTGGTTAGTTATAATTCCTTCAAGCTTTCTTAATTTCAAAGGAAATTGTTCACAATTTAAATGTCATTAGTTAGGGGAGAAAAGGATTTGCTATGAAATAATTAGCAACTCCCTTCCTGTAGGGAGAAAAATTCCCATAAATGCCAGTGTAAGTGCAGATTGGCATACAGCCTCTTATTTTATGTGCTGGGTATTTCTTTCATTATCAGTATGAAAGTACAGTACTGTACTGCTTTTGTCTGAGATAATTTTCTTCATAGTAGCTTGTATGATGCTATCTTTTTGGATATGAGACCAGAACAGTGTTGATAACATAGGTATACATCAGTTACTGCTGAGCAGTGCTTATACAGCACCATAGCCATTTCTGCTTCTCTCTGACGGAAGCTCTCACACCTGTCCTTCCACTTCCATTTCCAAAGTATGTATGTCCCTCTGCCCTTTCTATCAGTACCTAGGTGTCTAGCTCCCCATTCTCCCCCCAGTTTCTCCACCACTGTCTCCTCGTTACCCCTTCCCTGTACCTGATCTGTCTCTGACTGTATGGTAAGGCAGCTCCAGCTCACCCAACTGAGGACCAGTTTTTTGTATCTAGACTGAGCTGTGGTCCCAAGTCATATTTTCAACCTGCATAGCTACTGGAAGGCATGAAGCTGGGCATGGGGCACTGAAAGCATTATTCCTCTGAGATGTCCCAAAGCATTCCAGAGAACCAGTGACACCCCCTGATTATCACTAAACCTTTGCATTTCTAGACTTCATAATGAAAAGAGATAACAAAATTCACTGACTTGCAAGACATGCACCAAAGCTACACCAGGGCAAGACTTGCATGCTCATTTTTCTTTAAAATTGACCTAACAGTATTTCTCCTTGTCAAGATCCGCAGATGTCTGTGCTGATGCAACCATATGTCACCTTCTCCCATGCCATTAAGTAACACCTCAAATGTGATTTCAAATGTCTGAATGCCTTCATACATTACCGATGCTCAGGTTCATAAAATCATGACTGGATTACATTGTTACACTAATGCAGTAGACACCTGGGGAAAATAATCTAATCCAGACCTCCTCATCTATCACCTCTAACCTTTTTTTAAAAAATACCATCCGAGAAGAATGCATGAGAACGGAAACTGGTTATAAAACATGTTGCACCAAGGCAGCTTGAGGTTAAGTTGTAGGAATAAGACATATAATAAGACATATTTATGTGGGCATCAGAATACACTGTCTTAATCAGGGGGGGGGGGAAATTTGTTATTTCTCTTTACTGAAGAAATATATACTAGATGTCAAAGGCTTGATGCATCATCCTTCACAATTCAGTGACTCCCAAGTATCACGCAGACAATATACTGGAGCTGCAACTGCTGTTTTACTCAAAACACCACAGTGAGGCGAGAATCTCACAATTGCTTTGTATTAAACGATGGATTTGGAGAAAAATCCATTGAAAACTACATGAAACTATGTCAACTGACATCAGATAAGTTTCACTTCACAAAAGGAACTCATTAGCTGACCCAGGAGACAGAAGATTGAATGCTCATTAAGAAGTCTTTTGACATCTCCATTCCTAACTAGCCATGTCCCCTAAGCATTTACCTTTCTGCTCTGGAGCCTGCATCCAGGCTACTAGTGTCCTAGCTGTCTTACACAATTAGTCACAAGCATACAAAAGAATTTGGGACTGTGAGACCAAATTGTAGAAACACTCACAGCTAAATATGAGAACTCTATGAGAAAGGGCCTGGATAATGCAGAGGTTTTAAGAAACATTGAGGCTGTTTTCAGGCCAGAGCAGCCCAGATGGGGGTTGGATGTGCTGCAGTGTCTCACAGTTGAGCATCCTGATATCTCTACCCCTGAGTCTAAAGTAGGATCATATGCTACCAAAGGCAAGGGTACAAAACATTCGCCATATTTTGGAACAAAAACGGCTAGTGTAGGTACCTAATCCTTCACAACTCTGGACAGTAGGACAAGTACCTAAATTTCCTGAGAGTGCATGTCCCAACACAAACCTGGCAGCTTTTCCTACTGGGCACCTCAGGACAATCCCTTTGTAAAGCCTCTCCTTGGCAGCCTGCCAGCCCTGCCAGGAGCTGTATCTCCACATCAGCAGCTCCGAAGAGCAGGAAGCCAGCTGCAGGCCAGTATGCCTGGTGAGACAAATAAATTTCATTCCACAGATACTTGGAGAATGGTTCAAAAGGCAAACATGTAAGTTTCTCTGACAAAAAACACTTCACTGCCTTCTTGCTAGAACACTGGCACTTGCTCGGCATGTTTTTCCATCTGCATTTCCAACACAAAATTCAGTTCTTTTGGATTTTGTTTTAAAAGATCAATGTTTTTACCATGCTGTCTGTCAACACATCTCTGCAGGGTCATTTGCCGTTTTCCCAGTGTAACTGTGAAATAGCTGGCCATGAAATAATGAAAGCTGAGAGTTCAATGACTCACCTCTCCAGTATCAAACACAAATATGTGCTTGCATCATAAAAATAATAAAAATGGCATGTTATATGTTAGAGGATCCTGGTGGAAAACTCAAGCAAAGTAGGATGCCCCACAAGTTTAATTAATGGATTGTCCCTCTAGCAGTTGTCTTTTTCTCAAAATACATACTATCCATGACCTCTCTATGTGAGATGGTCAAGGTTAAGAGAAATAATACTAACAAGGGAATCAACTGAGTACCTAAAGCCCATGTCAATAAATATATTTTACCCCAAACTTAGGAAAGTTTTTAGCTGGACAGATGGCCAGGCAGATACAAAGGTTTAAGTTCTTCAAGTGTTAATAAGCCCATTATCATTGCTTCAGTTTTATACATACAACTGCAGCTACAGTTATTAATACAGCAAAAAAGGTCAAAGCAATTTGAACTACAAATGTAATTCTTGAAAAATTAAATTTGGCCAAACATTAAATATTTGCCTCAATCACTTGAATATTCTCTAACTGAAATATATGGAATTATAAAGGCAGTTTTGACCAACTGACTTCAAAATACAAATAATCTATGCAGGAAAATACCAACATCATCCAGCCTACTGAGCCTTCACCTCACAATTCAAGGACTTTTCCATAGAGTATATTACCTAGTTAATCGTATGCATACCACAATCATTACCCATTGAAATCACTGAAGTTTGAGAGCTGTAAAGGATTCTCACTCAGCAGCAGCTAATGTCCCAATTAATATACTGCCACTGCAGATCCATGAGCAGCATCCAACAATGAACTTCAACATACAAGGAGCAGAACAGCTCAGCTGTTTTACCTAGCAAGGCCTTGAATGCATAGCACTCAGGTACATAAATTATTTTTTAAAAATTATTTAGAAATCATAGACTCACCGGATACACTCATAGTCCTTTAAAGGTCATCTTGTCCAATCCCCCTGCAGTGAGCAGAGACACCCTCAACTAGATCAGGTTGCTCAGAGCCTCACCAAGCCTGACCTTCAATATCTCTAGGGATGGGTTCTCCACCACCTCTCTGGGCAAGCTGTTTCAGTGTTTCATCACCCTCACAATAAAGAACTTCTTCGTAAGATCCTTTTTTCCACTCTTTTTAAAAATGGATGTAATGTTGGCTTTTTTTCAATCAACAGGGACTAAGGTGTGGTATTACTCATCCTTGGTCTTTCAGATTAAAATGAAACAGAATCTGGCATTGTATCTCTGAAGGAAATAAAACTACCATAATAGTAGAGTTAGAAAAAACAAAACTACCAACACTAAGACACCTCTTTTCAGCCTCCTATCACGTTTATTCATTATCATTAAAGATAAATTACAACTCTGAGATAAAATACATATGTAAAAAGATAATGAGAAAACAAGCATTTAGATTGTGATTATTGTCTTTTGAAGTATGATAGTTGTAGATGAAAATAGATGGCCATAAATAACACTGACCTCACTGTTTAACACACAATCTCTTTAATAAGACACCTTTCCACACACCAGAGCCAGAGCTTCCCTTTGCAGTGATGTAACTCAGAGCTGAACACTGATCTGTGCCCTTTCTTTCCACTACTCTCTACAGAATTCTCTTCTATAGTCCCTTCATGCAACACGAGCAGCAAAAAAAAAGAAAACAGCAAGCCTCTTCCTGTGACAAGGCTTCACCAGGTTTGGTCATGCATTAGTGCTCTCCTGAGCAGCACTGCAGAATGTCTGCTGCCCACCTGGCCACAGTGGCGACTTACCAAGAAACTGACGAGCAAGACGTATTTGCATGCGTATTTTAAAAATGCACACATATTTAAATAAGAAAAATAAAAATAATTTAAAAATTTCTTACTATGGAGAGCTCAGATGCGATCAGCTATAAAGCCTCTGAGGCAGAAGAAAGGCCAAGAATGCTGAAGAGAGCTGACAGCAGTTGACTAAAATAAATGTGCACTAGTGCATTGGATATGGTCTGGAGCAGTTGCATATACTGCAGCTTTGTGATGGCTACATTACTATATGAAGTTAGCACTGGGAAAAATATACTCTCTGTTTAGCTCCTTTCCAGGAGAAAACATTTTATGCTTTAACTGAAGGACTCTGAACCCTCAGGGAACCAAAGGCAATGAGAAAGGTCTGTGATCCATCTTCAGTGCTATTTTTCCAAATTTCACAGACCCTTCCATTAGCCTGATGAGTATTTTGCTTGAAACAAATGTCCCCTCCCTCCCCACCCCACATATAATTTTATTGAAGTAGTCAATTATTTATTTTACTTGACCTGACTCCCACGGACTGCTACCTGCCACATCCTGCCACAAGTCCCACCTGTCCTTAAATGGGAGGAGAGCAGTTCCTGGGAAGTGGGTGCTCCTGTGGCAGGCTGACACACTCTGCCCCACAGTGGTGGTGGGCAGTGTGCTGCCCTGCTGTGCTGTGCAGTTCCATGACACCTGAAGCAGGTCTCCATCCTACTCTGAATATCCCCAGTCAAAGATGGTCACTTCAAAGAACCACAGAATCATCAGAGCTGGAAAGGACCTGTAGAGATCACCAAGCCCAACTCTCCCTCTAAAGCAGGATCACCTGGAGCACATTACACAGGAATTCATCCAGGTGGGATTTGAACATCTCCAGAAAAGGGGACTCCACAACCTGCCTGGGCAGCCTGTTCCAGTGCCTTGTCACCCTCTCAGTAAAGAAAGATCTTTCTTGTATTTAAATGGAACTTCTGATGTTCCAGCTTGTGCCTGTTGCCCCTCATCCTGTCACTGGGCACTACTGAGAAGAGTCCAGTTCCATCTTTCTTGCACTCATCCTTTAAATATTTGTAAGAAGGTGCCCCTCAGTCTTCTCATCTCCAGGCTAAATAGTCCCAGTGCTACATAGATCCAAGTGTTGAAGAGCAGCCTTCAGGGAGCATTTTTGCACAAGAATTTCACCCTTCCTCTATTTAAGGGACTGTGAAGGGCACAACCCATGGACTGTTCTTACAGCTTTACCTGCTGCCACAAGATTTTCACAGATGCTGTGTGCTGAGGGTACGGTTCACTCATTCTGTGCCAACAAGACTGGTATTCTGAACAACAGGCAAATCTGGTTTAAAGCTCAGCCCTTAAAAGAACACCTTACACAGCTCATACCAGTGAACCTCCACCAACAGGTCTGCAACAGGATGCCTCTTTCATCTCCCACTCACATTATTACAACTCAAACCAGAGTCAACCAAGCAAAATCTCAAACAGCATCAGAGAAGACAAAGAGTCACCGCCAACAAGTTAAATTACTGGACAAAGAGAACATAGTAACGATCCCCAAAGCCAATACTGAACACCCTGAAGTGCAAAATTAATAGCACTATGAACCTAATGAAATGTGTGCTGAAATGTTTCCCGTATTTGAGAGAACATAATTAAAAGATAATTACTGTAGCAAGATGCACAAAGGTCCATAAGCCTGCTTTTTAAAGAGAAAGTAGCCTGTAAAATGAAGAATGGGAAATGGAATAAAGCAACATCTATTTTTAAATTTGCTTTCCAGTTCTATTTAAAATATTTTTTATAATGCAGAAAAGCATACAACTTTGACTAGTTGAAGCTAAAATACATCCTTACACCTGCACAGCATCTATAATGAAAGATCTGAAATACATACTATTTCCAAACATCGCTGTTTACTCTTACTTAGGCACAACAGGAATTTCAAAAACATCCCAGTTGAAAAAGATTTTAAACCTGAATCAGATAACAACTCAGGCTGCAGCTGCAATTATTTCAGCAGTGATTTTTTTCTAGCCACCCACATATTAGACAGCGAAAAAGAGAATAATGAACATCAACAAAGATATGACAGCTCTGTTTAACAGTTTGAGTACCTATTGTTATTCTGATGAAGCTTCCCAAGAAGCAAAACAAGCATTTCAAGATATATTTACACAGTGTCAAGAGAACTGGGAGGTATATGCTCTAAAGCTGCTTCATGTTGTTAACCTGAATAGCACAGTTATTTAATACTGACTATTTCATGTTTACCTGCTTTAACAGTATGAACATAAACATATAGCAATTTCTGTCAGAATAAATCAGTATACAGTGCACCTCTGGAAAACAAAGGGCCAAAAGAAAGACAAGTGGAAAATTACAAGTTGGAAAGGAGTTGAAAGACACTTGCAGGGATCCAATGTTCTCAGCATGGCTGAAATGGAAAAAGCATGGTCAGGGTCGGTGTACAACTTTCTCTGACTCCTGTAGATTGAAGTCATCGGTATCTCTCAAGAGGCAGCGCAGAAGTGGTATTTTCTGGAGGACAAGACCTTGCTTGTGCCAGAAGGATCCTGTAGGAACACCTATGTTGCACACAGACAAGTGTGAAGCTCACACCAGCATTGAAAATGAAAAAAAGGGATTACTGTGGTGTCATAGAGTTGCTTCAAATGCAAACCTGAGTCATGAGTGACACATGGCTGATAATGCCCGTTTGCTATGCAGAAATATTTCTCAAGTCTCTATCACATCAAGCATCTCTACTTGATTTTGGTGTAGTCCCTCACCCTTCAAGTCATTCACAAAGAACACAGTTTATATCTTGCTTTGTAAGTTTCCATGAAACTTGTACTTACCTGTCACCTAAAATGAAAACACAAACGTTGTGTAATTTCACTTTGGTATATAACTAATCATGAATACATTAAACTATATTTTAATAAGTCAATGAAGATAACACATGGCATTTATATTTAGCATTGCTCTTTTTAAACTTCCTTAACAAGATGAATGCAATTATAGACAGACCTTAGCACTATAAATTGGCACAACTTTACTGAGCTCCATGGTAATTTCCCAATTTAAATTAGCTGTAATTATGACAGTAATGTTTCATCCCATCAAGCAAAACAGAGAAATATCTTGTGCTAAAATACACATAGGAATATGCTGTAAACAGACAAAGTTTTCTGACCTTTTGTTTATTAATCCCAGTAATCTGCCGTGATTTGCTTAGCACTTGAGTCAAAAGGTCTTCTGCAACTGTTACACAGACTGAAACATGCTAGAAACATTCTTCAGAATTTGCCATACCAGGCAAGACTTGTAACCTTTCACTATAGCCCTTCTGTCACAGACCTGACCCACAGAGGTGTTGGCTGATGATGAGGTACTATTAATAGGGGAAATGAGGAAGAACTTTACAACCAGAGTAAAAGTGGGTTTTTTTGGCCATGACAATCTTTTTGTGTCCTCCATGAGCTAAATCAACAGCTAAATCAACTTCTGTCCTGACTCATGTAATTGCAACTCCCGTTCGTTTCACAGACAGCAAATAAATAACCCTTATTAGCACACTGGGATCTCAGCATCTCCCACACAACCCTGCCTGCCTTCAAGCCAGACTGTGCTAGATGTAAAAGGTATTTATTTACACTCCACATCTCAGTGTGTTTGTTACCCTTGGCAAAGGTCGGATTTTAGCTGAATGGATGTAGATGTAGAAAAAAAAACAAAAAAAACTTACCAGTAAAACAAAACTTCATTTACAGGAGGAGCCTGGAATCTCTCTCCACTCATCTGCTCCATATAGTATGGCTCACAGGGAGATTACATTTCATTTACTTCACTATATATAGCTAAAACCAAGTAAAACTTGATTTTTTTTATGATTTGTCATTTTAAATAAGAATACTAAACTAAAGAAATAAATTATAGCAGCCAAAAATCTCACTGTCCTTAGATTGTCAAGCAAAACACCTTAGAAATAAGTGAACTGGTGTCTGTTAGCCCCATGCAATTTTACTTCAGTAATGAAGGTAGAACAGCTTAAATAAAACTGAAATTTGAAGTAAAATCCATGCACAGCTAAGTCTGGCACAGGGAACATAGAGAAAGCAGGACAGTATGAGTGCACACTAGGTCTAATAAAGGCACAGAAGCTTGCATCTTTGGTGGGCTGATTATTCTAACTCTTTATTTCATACTCTAGAGACCAGTACTAAAGTAATTTAAAACTTAATTGGCCTAAGTTCAAAAAATGGTGTATTCTAGGAGATTCTTGCAGATTATGTTCCTCATGTTGCCACCTAAACATACCTGTTTCACAGTTCTTGTCATCCAGTGATAAAACATAAGTCCTTCTTTAAACGTACAAGCACAAAAAAATCCTCCAACTACTGAGACATTATGCCAGGCCTAAGAGCTCTTAAGCTATAGGAAACTTTAAAATCTGCAAAGTAAAATAATTCTCTAACATTATACCTTTTCAAAATAAACAATTAATAGGCTCAGTTTTCAACAGTAACTCTATTAAACTACAATCATGTACAAAAGATTTCATGTAATATTTAAAGAACCATATTAAAACAGGAGATTAATTTATATAATCCCTTATCTATAC
The DNA here is from genome assembly GCF_036169615.1 of Heliangelus exortis. NCBI lineage: Eukaryota > Metazoa > Chordata > Aves > Apodiformes > Trochilidae > Heliangelus > Heliangelus exortis. The sequence continues at coordinate 16,709,386 of NC_092454.1, read as the reverse complement.
GGGAAGACTCTTGATAGGCCCCCATAACTGCCACACTAAAGCAATATACGTTTTCCAGAAGCTATTAATACTCGAAGATTATTTGTTCTGGTCTGAAATGCAGGATTTTAGATGCTAAGGCTAAAAAGACAGAGGAAAAAAAACACAGCTTTGACAACTGATGTGCTCTTTTTCTCTTTTTCCTTTCCCTTTCCCTTTCCCTTTCCTTTCCTCTTCCTTTCCTTTCCTTTTCCTTTCCTTTCCTTTCCTTTCCTTTCCTTTCCTTTCCTTTCCTTTCCTTTCCTTTCCTTTCCTTTCCTTTCCTTTCCTTTCCTTTA